>NC_053156.1:197101986-197264486 GCF_016835505.1 Polypterus senegalus | reverse complement strand
TTTTGATGTTAAAGTACTTTTGATAAACTGAACATTAATTTACACATTTTAGAGATCTATAATTTATTACTGTTTCAATGAGAAAAGACGGCATATTAATTCTCCTACTAATATTGTAAATATTTATACAATGTAAATAAGGAAACTATTGAGATGGGAGTTTCAAATAATTTCCCTGTTTAACGCATTGAAAAATGGCAGAAGCCTATCGGTTTCTAGCCAGTTTGCTCCAACTGATTTTCTTCCACTGGGGTAACTACAAAGACCAAAACAATATAAATATTGTTTTATATATATATATATATATATATACATATATATATATATATATATATATATATACACACACACACAGTATTACAACGTTATTACAAAGGATAATTCAGTATTATTAAATACATGCATTCTCTTTATTTTGGAGCTACTGTTTATTATTCAGCTGCATATTCATAATGAAACAAAGGTAATTGTTGATCTTATTTAATGCTAAGGATTATCAGCACACTATTATGTGAAACTAAACACTGCCTACTAAGTTAATGTACACAGTACAGTTACCTGCAGACACGAGGTGAGAAGTAGAGATTCTGCCAGGAACGGCACAAATATTTTGAATGATTCACCACACGTACCCAGTCCAATTCATCCATGGACACTTCGATGTAGTAAGAATAAGACCTGTAGAAAGGAAAAGTTAAGGTTAAGTGAACTCAAAAATAACACAATGAAACATTGTTAGCCCTAGATCATTACAACCTGAATATAGCAAATTACTTTTCCCTGACGACTAAAGCTATGGAGTACAGTTGCATTTTCTAGTCATTAATGTAGATTTCATGTTAGCATTATCAATGACTACCCTCTAGTGGAATATTCATGCCATAACAGTACACTTGATTTAGATTTCACTACACCATTCCAAAATGCCTTTTTTCAACAACACTGCCAAGCAAATCCCTGTGGGACAAGAACTGCAAAGTTAGATGGCTTGAATGTAATGGCCAGTCAAAGGTGAATAAATGGAAGGTTATTTTCTATGGCATTTGTTTTCCATGACTCGCTCAGGACAATACTCAGAATGTGAATGTTAACCTTCAGGAAAATAAAGATAGAAAAATAAATGGCAAATGTCACAGATTTCAGAACAGGCTTTGGCTTTCTTCCATTATTGAGAAAAAAAAAACACAAGTCTAATTTGCAAAGGTGATGAAAAGGAATAATAAAGCTCTCTCGTGCTTATCAGGAGTAAGGACAACCAAGAGAAGTAGATTACGGGGAACAAACAGAGGAAGATGGAAGGAAGACCTAAATTTAGCTGTACCTAAGAGTAAAACACAAATAAAATAACATCAAGAAGTTTTTCTTTCAAAAATAATCATACCATTGCCTCAAAAAATACTGAATCAGTTTTACATATGATGAAAAAAAATCTTTTAGAAAGAACAATAGCAAGACCCCACCATTTTAAACAGTTCATTTGGCCACAACCAACACGTCAAAACACTGCAGAAAAACATTGATTTCTTTTCTGCTTCAAAAATGGGATCATTCCAAAAACTTTTGGAATGAACAGGTATGATTTTCGATTAGGAGTGGTGATACTTTGAATGTTTTTGAAACTAATTAAAATCACAAGTATAATTATAAAACAAAGAAGTTTAATTTTTAAAATGACAGAATGATAGAATGAATGAAAGAAAAGTCTTAGGAAGTAGTAAGTGCCCTAGACAGGTATCACCTAACTAAGTTCATTTTACGGTGTGTCTGTATGAAATACAAAAAGTACCCAATGTTACGGGCATGTCCATCTCTCCACATGAAACAATTTGGCTATATGAACCAATTTTTTTTGGGGAAAATTATACTTGCTGGACATGAGTTTTTCAAAACTTACATTTAAAAAGCACTTGTGAATATTAAAAATTGTCTGTCTTAAAGCACCAAAGAATTCTGTGTGATCTCAATTAATGACCAATTTACTCAAAAGTTTATATGGTCATTATTTTCATGTGTACAGAATACAGGGAAATTCACACTCGCACATGCTAATCAACACGCAACACATTGCCAGAAGGCTTTACAGTCTCAACACTCAATAGTGAAATAAATTGTAACCACAAAGAACAGAAGGAAATAGATAGAGCAATTGGAGAACATGGCTTGAAAGGAAAGGTGAATGAGAATGGTCAAAGAATGCTAGCCTGGTATACAACTAAAAAGATGCTAAACGAAGTTACTTGGTTCAATCAGACTGAAAATAACAAAATTACTTACAAAGCAGAAGAACTGGATCATAAAAGCACGATAGACTGCATTACTTATACAAAATATGATGCTGAAGTAATAAGGGGAGCAGAGCTATATACCAAATATAGATTGCTAAAAACAGATTTGAAAATTCAGAAACCAGTTAAAAACAGAATAAGAAAATACTCAAGAATTAAATTAAAATTACTAAAGAAACTAGCAAAAATAGGATTTAAAGCAAATAAAAGAAAATTAGAAACAGAAGAAGAAAATGAAAAAGTAGCAATAAAAAGTAGACCTTAAGTAAAAGATTACATGAAATTTAAGGAAATATTATTACAAACAGCTACAGACATCTGAGGAGTTAAAACGATAAACAAAAAGAACTAAACAGTGGAATAATGAAATGAAGAGCAAGGTTGCAGAGAAAAAGGAGGCATGGATAAAATATTTTGAGCAAAAGCCAGAGAAGACGGTAATATACAAACAAAAGCAAGAAAATGCTAAAGAGTTTGTGAAATCAGAAAAGAAAAAGTGCTTGGAAGAATTTGATAAAAAACAGAGAAAAATGATAATGAAAACCAAAAGCATTTCTTGAACATTGATTTCATGTTAAATTTTTGACAAACACAGAAAATCAAATGCATAAAAACTCAGAAAGGAAAAGAGCAACACAAAGATCAATCCATTACAGGAGAGGGAGATGAATGAAGATGAAGTAGAAGAACACTGAGGAATCATGTAAAAAGAAATAAAAAAAAAAACCCTTAATAAAAACTACAAACTTCAAAGTAGCTGGGCCAAATGGGGCAACTGCTGAAATGTTAAAGTATGGAGTATACACAGGCTAACACCAAGGATCATTTAAAAAAAATGTAGGTTTGGATTTTTTTTCTCCCTAAATAATAAAACCATCATTTAAAAACTGCATTTTGTGTTTACTTGTGTTATATTTGACTAATGGTTAAATGTGTTTGATGATCAGAAACATTTTGTGTGACAAACATGCAAAAGAATTAAAAATCAGGAAGGGGGCAAATAGTTTTTCACACCACTGTAAACACTAAAATTATTACATTCTTCATGGATTTGCAATCATTACTAATCTCAGCTTTTCTTTGCTTTTTTTCGGTTTGTTTGTGGCGGTGTTTTGGGCCACCACCACATGTTCATGGCACTGTACAGCCTACTGTGATGCTCAAAGGAAGGCTGGTACCCCAGCTGTCTATGAGGTCTACTGCTGCAAATTCTCTGGGACAAAACCTAGAAACAATGAGGAATGACTTAAGGATATCTATGTATGGTCTTTTGGCCTTGGAACCCCTGTAGATTTTACTTGATTTTGAAGTTATCACTAGACTCATCTTTAAAGACTTACAATATTATATAGTAGACTCTAATTTTCCACTATTACATAAATGTCACATAAGCTTGTGTTGATTTATTTTTTTTATTACTTATTTATTTGTAATGTACTTCTTTGACATCTTCTAAAGCACTTTGAGCTACATTCTGTGTGTCAAAATGTAATATAAAAATAATTGTTATGGAGAAGCAACAGTTGTTAAATGACAAGAAAATCTTCTGGTAGGCATGCAACATAGAAAGAATATCAGAGTAATGGGAAAGAAATGTAACTGTACCAATATATAAAAATGGGGATTTCATTAGCTGTGATTACTATAAAGCAATATGTTTGTCCTCTTAATTATCAAATATGTAAGTTTGTGAGAATGAATTAAAAGAACAGCAAGCAGAATACTGACCAGGACGATACACACAAGCTCTTAATTTCACCATAACAACAATAATAGAGAAAATATTAGATAAAAAAAAAATATAGAAGTATACCTGGCCTTTCTTGATTTAAAAGCTGCACTTGATGTATGGAAAAGGGTATCAAACAGAGATATTCTCAGTCATCTACTATTTGTGATACAAATGGAGTATATATTTAACACAGGCAAGAAAGAAATTAGAAATGCAGCCTTAGTATACTATAAATTAAATCAGGTAATGACCCATGATATGATATACACAGACAATATAACTTTAATTGCAACAGGTGAACAACAGTTATAAAGGAAATGAATAACATGGAGGGGCGGCACGTGGACAGTGGTAGCACTGCTCCCTTGCAGTAAGGAGACCTGGGTTCGCTTCCCGGGTCCTTTCTGCGTGGAGTTTGCATGTTCTCCCCATGTCTATGTAAGTTTCCTCCCCATGTCTATGTGGGTTTCCTCCCACAGTCCAAAGACATGCAGATTAGGTGTACTGGCGATCCGAAATTGTCCCTAGCGTGTGCTTGGTGTGTGTGTGTGTGTGTCCTGCGGTGGGCTGACGCCCTGCCAAGGATCTGTTCCTGCCTTGCGCCCTGTGTTGGCTAAGATTGGCTCCAGCAGACCCCCCCGTGACCCTGTGTTAGGATATTGCGGGTTGGATTATGACAGACTAAATAACATGGAAGAGCATGTTAAAAGTAAAAGGTATGAAAATAAATGTAGAGAAAAGTAAAGTAATGAAAATAAGGGAAGAACAAGAAGAGAAATGGCAAATGTAGATACAGCTAGACGGAAAACAAGTACAAAACATGTCAGTTTATGTTGGAAAGTGAAGATGGACAGATACATGAAGAAATAAGAAAGGGAATAAGCAAAACAAATAAAATATTTTATTAGGTTAACAACACTTTAATAGGAAAGAATTAAGTATAAAGGCGAAGATTCATCTAAATAAATGTATATATGACTGACATCACTTCTGGTTCCGGCTCCCAGACTAAAGTCATTTCCGGGTTACGGACTATAAATCCGCCATATTGCCAAACCGAGTCAGTTCATTTTGGGAACTAAAAGCAGCAACATCAATTGTGCTCTCAAAGATCCTTTTGCAGCTAGGAACAATATACGGGTGGCTGCCCCAAACATTCTTTTAGTCTGTTGAGACGCATCATTTCACAGTGGCGTAGTCGGCAGGATGGCCTCCTGGTGGAATCGGAAGCCGAACCAACTTTCCGTCTCAACACACCAACATCAGGTAGGAAAGTACCGTTCTTGTGTTGCCGAGCTGGGGTCTGACGGTGTGTGTCGGGGAGATCTGGAGTATGTTCCGACCCAGTTCTCCTTAAAGAGGACCTGGAAGCGTAGGCAGAAGACCTTCAGATGATGACCAGGGACGCTATTGGCGGATGACTGAGAAGCTAACCAATCAGAGCACGCAGTTAAGTTCCTGCGTGCTGAATGCAGTGTTAACCAGGAAGTCTCGTCTCGCTCATTCAGCATCAACATGTTTCGCTGTATAAAGAGTTAACTTTTGTGCTCTTTTGTGTTTATCTTTGTGCATAGTCAAGCCCTTCATTATGGCTCCAAAACGATCTGCTACTGCTTCAGGGGCCGTGCCCAAGCACAAACGGAAGATGTTAATGATTGCCGAAAAGGTAAATATTTTGGATTTCTTGAAGGCTACGATTCTTTTTATTTAAAAAGTAGGAAAGGAATATAAGATCTACGGCAGCAGTGTCCTTTTAACCAGGGTGTAAAACGAGTTGTAAGTGGATGTAATAAGGCAGTAGTCTGGATGGAATCTGCTTTAGGGATTTGGATTAAAGACTGCCAGAAGAAGAACAACGGCAGTGCTTCACATTTGCCTAAAGAGGCTCCTTTGGAAGAGCTGTAACGCTCTCCTTTGTTGTGCAGTAAAATTAAACTCATTGTTATCTGACAAGTCATTTTCATTTATTTCATCTAATTGCTTTTGTATTTATGTATTTTAGTATTAAGCAGTGTTTAAATTATTTTATACAACCCCATCAATGTATATATGCCAATAACAATAGGATTTTTTTTCCATGGGAATGAATTAATCATTTTCCCATGGGAAAAATTTGTTTGGTATAAGTCCAAGGATCTGGAACGGATTAAGGACATATACCAAGATACCACGGAGTGTGTGTGTGTGTATATATATATATATATATATATATATATATATATATACACACACACACACACACACACACACACACACAGTGATCCCTCACTAGATCACGCTTCGACTCATACACGTTTACGTCACTACGCATGCACTTTCTGAGAACTTTTATCTAAGCCCCACGATGGCTCCTAAATGTGCTGCTTTTTCTAAGCCTTCTGACAATAAAAGCGGCGCGGAGGAAGATGCTTACTATCCAGGAGAAGGTGAAACTCTTGGATATGATCAAAGATGGTAATACCCTACAAAAGCCTCCTCACGCATATGAAAAGACAGCGCCAGCAACTTCCTATCAAGATGTTCTTCAGCCGCGCACCCAGACACCCACCGCCTACTCCTAGTACTCCTTCAGCAGAAAAAGATAGACGCACCTGCTGAAGATACTGCACCACCTGAAGACTCTCATACTGAGGTCGCGCCTTCATAAGTTAGTGGTTGTATGCAAGAACTGTGTGTGTAATTAAATATACAGTACAATAAATTACTATATAAAAGCGGACGGGATTGTCCTTCCGTCCAGTGAGTGCAAAGCGTAGCGGTAAAATAGACAAAATTATGTCTCTGGAAATAATTAATGTTGATGGAGTACAAATGCCTCACAGCGTAGTAAATATCAGGGGAGATGGTGCTTGCTTATATATTGCTTATATATATATTGTAATAGAATAAGATGCTTCTCGCACCCTTGTACCCTCAGACTATACGTCAGACACCAGGTAAAAGGCCAATGATGATATTTATCTATACTAATAAAAGGCAAAGCCCTCACTCACTCACTCACTCACTCACTGACTCATCACTAATTCTCCAACTTCCCGTGTGGGTGGAAGGCTGAAATTTGGCAGGTTCATTCCTTACAGCTTCCTTACAAAAGTTGGGCAGGTTTCATTTCGAAATTCTACGCGTAATGGTCATAACTGGAAGCTGTTTTCTCCATTTACTGTAATGGAGATGAGCTTGAACGCCGTGGGGGGAGTTTCGTGTGACATCATCATGCCTCCGTAATCACGCAGTACATAGAAAATCAGGAAGACCTCCAAAAAGCGCTGAAGAAAACATGCATTATATAATTGAGAAGGCAGCGAAACAATAAGAAGCGAGCGAGTGACATATACAACCATATTGATGAGTTCTGCTACTTCAGAAACAAAGCACGATGTAAACCTACACTTTAAATTAAGTTCATAGACAGGCTGCCGCTGGTGTTTGTAATTTAGTGCCTGTCCATATAAGGCCGTCCGTCAGCGGCAATCCAATAGCAAACTCCCACTAAATATTCACGGGTTAAGGACTGTGCTTATGCAGAGGAAGATGAGATGGTCAGCGTGGTGTTTGGCACAAACTCAGCGAAACTGCAAGAGAAAGTTTTAAGTGCCAGGACTAAGGTAACATTAAATACAGCCATGGACATAGCACGAGATGGCACCAGCACAACTGGGGAACTTCGATGCATGTACACCGAGCGCTCACGTGAACTGGCGCAGTGCACAGATAAAAGCAACAGTTCCAAAGAGCTGAACAAAACCAATTACACAATTGAAAAGGCAGCAAAAATATGAAGCGTCTGATACATACAAGCATATTCATAAATGCAGCTACTGTGGAAACAAAGCACACGTGGAAAAAGTCAATGTCCCGCTAAAGGAAGACAGTGTAAAAAACCCGTGCATGCAGTGTGTCAGGTCTCAGATAAAGAAGAAGACGAGCTGTTTATTGATGCAGTAAGAAACGAATCGATGAATGAAACCTGTCATCTTTACAGCGATTGACAAACCCGGAATGTAACTTGAACACAACACATCCTACAAATACGAACCTGATTGAAAGAAATAATGATAATCAAATCCTTGATGACAGCAACACTCAGTAACACTCACAAAACAAATACTGTATATTGACAGTCATGTTACGTTATTTTTAAAATGTTCCCTTTTCTTTTCTAGCTTTTTAACACACTACTTCTCGCTGCGCTGGTATATATATATGTATATATATATACCCGATCTACATACTCGAATAATGGATACTTTATTAGCCATCAATGATTGTTTTGGTAAAGCCATACTCAGTGTATTCATTAGATGAGCGGTAAAAAGTAAGAGCGAGGGAGGATGACTTATTGAGGCATGCAGGCTGTAGTCTTGCGTCAACTCTATCTGAATTGCGATCACATTTGAAAAAATATATCTTTTCAAGTTCTATTTAGTCCATATGTGTCAAACTCAAGGGCGGGCCACATCCGCCCGGCGTAATTATATCCGCCCGCAGATCATTTTATATACTGTATTATTGTTATTAAAGCCCGGGTATATGAAGCGCTGGTAACACAATAAACTACAGATCCCATAATGCAGCGCTTCAGCTGCCTTGCCGAACAAGTTATTGCAAAGCTAGCTCACACGATGCTGAAGAGAAAAGTTGATTCTGAAAATAGAGCCTTTAAAAACCGATGGGAGGCTGAGTATATGTTTACTAAACCCGTGTGTCTCATTTGTGGAGCTAATGTGGCTGTAATTACAGAATTTAATCTAAGACGGCACTATGAGACAAAACATCAGGTTAACCTGAATGCAATGCAGAAGATACAGAAAGCAGCATAATTAAATAAGAATCTGACACTTCAGCGGACGTTTTAACCCGTGCACAATCACAAAGTGATTTCAAGTGAAGCTGCTTTTATGGGAGACACAAATGCACCAGTGCACCTTGCCTCACTTTCCCTGTTGCCAAGTAATGTTAAACCAAGTCGTCACTACGGTGTTCCCAAATCGCACTTTGCTGATAAACTGAGCGCATTGAGTTTGCACGGCGCTTTGGTGACTTCAAAGAACAAAAAAAGTCCGTCTACATGCGGCTCGAACCTTGTGCATGTTTGGTAGCACATATCTGTGTGAGAAGCTCTTCTCAGTGATAAAGACTAACAAAACAGCACACAGGAGTCGCCTCACTGATGAGCACCTGCAATCCATCCTGAGAATCTCCACAACACAGAACCTCACACCAAACATAAACGAACCTGTGGCCAAAAAAAGATGCCAGGCGTCCAGCTCTAAAATGACATATGAGCAAAGAAAACTGAATGATTTGATTTGTTATTGCTGAAAAGAACACATTTCATTTATATTTCTAGGTTTTGTTATGCAGCATGTTCATATTTGAATTTGTATCATTTTGACAGGATATATTTTTATGGAGAGCAAAATCTTTTGGGATATTTAAAATCTAAGTTTATTTTTTATATAAAATTACATAAGAGTAAAGAAATTTGAATGTTTTTTCTTTTAACGTTTACTTTATTTCTAACTTGTATAATTTAGACAGGATACATTTTTATGGAGAGCAAAATATTATAAGTTGTTTAAGGTTTGAGTTGATTTATTCACGAATAATATTCCTGTCTGTTTTTACCATTCCTACCAAAGATATTTCTGTCGACTAAATAAAAATTCCTTCTATTTAAAATTTAAATAGAACTTGAACAAATCGATAGTTCATAATATCCACGCAGACTTGCGTAAGAGCGGAGTCATCCGTTTTAACAAGCAGCGTATTGCACTGATACGAAATAGCTGTGTGTGTATATATGTAGATATGTATGTATATGTATATATATGTTTATATATGTGTGTGTATGTATGTATATATGTATTTGTGTGTATATATGTGTGTGTGTATGTATGTATGTGTATATATGTAGATATATATATGTATATATATGTGTATATGTATAGATATGTATATATATATATATATGTTTATGTATGTGTGTGTAAATATATATATATATATATATATGACAACAACACTCATCACTCACAACAGTGACAAAACAATTACATTGACAATCATGTTACGTTATTTTCAAAATGTTTCCTTTTCTTTTTCATTGCTTTTTTAACACACTACTTCTCCGCTGCGAAGCGCGGGTATTTTGCTAGTGTATATATATGTTTATATATGTGTGTGTATGTATATGTATGTGTATATGCGCTCGGTTTATCAGCAAAGAAGCTCTCCGGGTATCATCCTTATTCTTCCCCCCAGCACTTCCTGGTGTGGCGGAAATGCTGAGGTAACAGGTCCCCAAGGCATTGGGGCGCCTCCTGGTGGAGACCACAGGCCCCTACAGGGTGGGGGGTCCATGCGCTCAACCCGTGGCCCCCAGAGCAACCAGGAAGGCGGCCCCCACGTGATCCAGGGTGAGGCCTTGACCCTTTTCCGGTCCCTCACGGCGTCCTGGCCCGGTCGTTGCATATGTATGACAAAATATATATTTTGTCAGGGATGCCGGGGCATGTGTTCCAAATAACCATAGAGCATTTATAAAAGGTATCATTTTGCTTGAGGTGTGGTATGGACATTCAATAAGGATGTGTGAAAAGGTATCCCAAAAAGGTATTTAACACTAGAATTACCAGATCCTATGAAAAAACTCGTAGATCCGTCCCACCTTAAATCTCTTTGCACCTCTCCATCAGCGTCTTTTGTCCTGTAAATGTGTCGATAAGCAGCAAGCAGCCTACTATCACATGTCCCCACCGCCACATAGTTTTTTCAGCTCAAGTCTGTTTACCTGCGTGTCAGTTGCTTAGAGTTATACAGAGTGAGAAGTCAAGCAAAATGACACCTTTCATAAATACTGTATCGTTATTTGGAACACATGCATTTCATGTGTGTTCCGTGTCTACAACATTCTATGTAAACACATCGTTAAAACAGAAACGTTTTTCATGCTTTAATAATAATTGACAAAATGTAGACATGAATTGTATAATGTGTGAAACCTAAAGTCCAAATATCACTTTCACAAAAGGTACAAAGATAACAGAACAAATGTGCTTCTATTCAAGAATATAACTGCAGAACAAGAACCCATGTTAGGGTGCGACATTGACATGTATTTACTACGACCACTTCAGTGGCGCAACGTTATCAACTGTTGACTGGTAATCAAAATTTCACGGGTTCGACCTCAGACGAGTCAGTTTTGAGAAGTGAGCTGCTCTTATTCTTACTATTTGAGAATAAAAACATACATTTGATTTCAGTCTGTAGCTGCAGGTATAAATTTATGATACTTGTAAAAGTTAGCTTTGTTTTTTTTTATTCAGTTTTATTCTCTCAGTCGCGTTCACGATCCCACCCCCATTTGACACTGCTGTTTTTACATAAAGACGTGCTATAACAGAGGTGAACTCAAATCATGACGACGGTTCTACATCGGATAAAGAATGCACTTTTGCCGTCGCTGTACTTTGTATATGTACACAGGAAGCTCTGCAGTCTACTTGTGACTTTACGCTGTAGGAAGTAAATAAATAAAGGTAAATAAGTAAATAACATTCGATCTGGCTCTTATGTACAAAGTACAGCGACGGTAGCTTCCACCTGCAGCTATTTGTAACATATTGCCAAGCCCAATTTCAAGATGCATCCCATGGCTTCCATGAGCTAAATCAGTAGCCCTACAGCTCCATGTTAATTATAATAAGTGGTAAAGAAGTCACATGTGTAATGGTTATCAGCTTTTTTATATATCTATTCTATACAATAATGTTTTACCAACTTTGCCACACACAATATTCCTCCTATATTCATACAGCTACCTATACTAAAGTAGAGGGGCTTTTTTCAATTGTTCTCATATGCAGTATACAGATTTTTTTTCAGCTGACAACAAATCAAACAGAACAAAACTTCCATCACCTACAAAAATGAAAATCTTCGTGGTGCTAACATACACTATAATTTCCTTAATATCCAAAGAAGAACTATGAATGAAACTATTGTTTTTTATTTTTATTTTAATTGTTTAAGCATATGTATTCTCAAGTTTTGTACTTTACTTACCGGGAATCTCTGTCCCAAAGCAGAAGGCGAATGTGGTTAATGATAAACGGCTGGCCCAACTTAACCTCAATTCCAGAGCGACAGTCATCTTCAATGGGATGTCGAGTAAATCCATGGTCCAGATCATAGTTTTGTGTATCTCCATCAAGAAGGGCAGACTTTAGCTCGCCTTTAACAACTTGTGCCCCATACTTCATAGTTGCAATGTTTTCCTCAGGGACTAAAACACAGACAACGTAAATTAATATTTTAAATATAAAACTATAGCTTTATCTATTTTGGAGGTATAAACCATACACATTATTGAATTAAAAAAAAATGAAAACAACTAAATTCAGAGTGCCTATTCCAGCCTAATTAGGATAAGACACAAACCAACCCTGCATAAGATGATATCATGTCACCGAGTACACACACATAGACTAACTTATATATAACAAGTCAATTTAAAGTCAACTGTCGACCTAAAAGCTATGTCACATTACAGAACTTTTCCCAGAGATTTTCAATTGTAACCTTCATTTACATAATCTTAGATAGTCATAGGCAGTTGACAGAACACTTCAGTGAAAACGGATGCCTAATCTAACTAAAGGACTAATTCCAACTAGCCTGCGACTCGCTCAGATTTTGTCTTTAGTTGTAGGGGTGTGCTCTGTGTGCTTGAGAGCTGGCAACCAATGAAAAATCTTTGAGAAATACAATGCATTTAATGTAGCAATGAAGAATAAGGAATGAGCATGTTTTCAACCTCACAAACATAAGAGAAGCTCATCTACCTGATGTCTCGTATTTTAGATACAACAGAATTGAGAAAAAAGAAAAGGGCAGAGATTATGGTTGAACTTACCATACCTTTTAATCTTTCGTACTGCCCAAATTCCATCAGGCAGCAAGCTACTGGGAGTTTCAAAAAGAAAACAGTACAACTGCACTGAAAGATCAGCACTCAGCTGGTGAATATGACATAGGCAGCGGTTTTTAGTTGTTTAAACTGACATGGGCAATTCATTCAGCAACTGCAGTAAGCAAATCTGACAAACCCCGTGAAAAAAGTTGCATAATGTGACAATCGCTTAACATGTAAATTTTAAGACTGTTTTAAAAACTGGAGTGTCAGAAGAAGCCTAAAACTCCACTCAGCAAGCATACCGAGATTCAAACACAGGTCCTTAGAGCAGTGAGGCAGCAACACTAACTTATATACTATCCTAAAGAATTGTTTCCATCAAATCTCTCACACTCACAGGTACGAGACCAACAAAAGCATGGCAAATGTGACAGGCATGGTCTAAAAGCTAAACCATGCGTGGAGCAGACATTAAGCAATGTGATATTGGTAACAATGTGATATTGGCAGGAACAATGAAAAACTGAACTCTGCAATTCCAGGGTTTAAAAACAACAACAAAACAGTGACTGTTTGGGCACATTGCAAGATCATCCACATGTCAATTAAAACCTTAAAGATCCAAAATTAGTTATTAGTTATTGTTTGGCTTTGTGAGATTTTAGTTACTGTTATCAAAAGAACGGCAGTGTTTTTTTGTTTTTTTTTTCACAGTTTATAAATCGATACAAAGCAGAGATACTTAACTTCCACATAAAACTGCAAATAATAATAAGAAATTTTGCAAAAGCACTTTTATAGCAAATATGCTGTATTTGCCAATGACATCATTTGCTGAATGCCTTCCTTGAAATTCACCCTTCAGCTGGCTTAGGCAAGAACTTTTTTAACCAGCACTACATGTTTTGTGTGGTCAGTGTGACATCGCAGAGCTGTAACAGTCATACACAAAACTTTCAGGTATGCATACTATAAGATCACTGTGGAGCTGCTTCAGGCATGTGTGATGTCACGGACACCACCTGATCATCACTCCAGTTTTCCACCCTGCATGCACTTTTATAAAACTGTACTATTTTTATTTGAAGGGTATATATATATATAATATATATTTTACTTAATGCTGTTTTGTGGCCATTTTCTGTATTATGTTTGTGGTTATTATTCCGCTTGCTTCTTTTGTTATTTGAATTGTGGTGACACAGTGCTTAGCATAGTTGGACAGACATTTCCCTAGCCCTCAGGGACATCATTGCACCATTATAATCCACTCTAAACTAGTTCAGTTCCTCCAACCCCATTTGCTTCAATTCATTTTGCAGAGTTTGGCAAAATTTGCAAACATTTCCATGATTTTACCTAACTCACTAAAAGTAACCTCCACAAGGTTCACTCATCACTATTTACAAGTATACAAGGACTGCCTAAATAAAAAAACTGAATATGCTTACAACTTAATCAGATTTGTTTGCTTCAAAGTATCCTCCCCCTCTATTTATACACCACTTCCAACAGTTTTTCCATTCAGGAATGAATCGTGGAACTCGTTTTGCGAAATGTCATGGAGTTCCTGTTGTGAATTTTGCATTGTTTGAAATAAGCGATCTTTCAGGGTAAATTTCAAATTTGAGAACAAAAAACATGGCGCTATACACCCATGTTACCTCACGAGTTATGACATATTTCAGAAACTTTTCTTTGGAATTTGAATGATCAAACAAATCCTGACTGACCGTGACACAGTTCACTTTTTGCTCATCTATCAAAAGTAATGGCACAAAATTTGCAGCAACACAATGCTTCTACAGTTTTTCAGTCAATATTGTGTGACACACCTTTTACTGATGCCTATTTCTTCAGCAACTTAAGGACAATAGGTGATGGTTTTCACAAATCAAAATGATCACTGTTCGATTTAAAATGCTGGTACCATACATAACAATTGTGTTAGCTTAAACAATTCTTTTCATAAGCTTGCTGCAACATCTTAACAGTCTCAGTAAAGGTTTGTGCCAATTTCACAGGAACATGTTGCTTTTCAAGATTTTTCATGCTTGCCAACTTGCCAAAAAAAAAAAAGAAAAAGGCAAAAAGCACAGGAGTCAAGGGTGATCTTTTGCATGTACTTGATGACTAATCAATGCGTAGGATTTTAAAGCTCAAAGTACCCGCAACAAGTCAACTCAAGTTGGGGAGCATGCACTGGTACAGTGTGTTGCCACACCCACTACACAATGAAACAACTCAGGATCACGGTTTGCAAGCCCCCAGGCAGACACACGGTCCAGTCCCACCCTCCAGAAATGATCTCCTTTCTGCCGAAGCCAGGTGTTAAGTGGGTGGCCCCTTGGCCTGGTCCAGCCACTTGTGTCCCCAACAATGAGGATCTTACGATCTGGGTCACCCTCAGGGAAACGCGCCACATGGCCATAGTGCTGTAACACGCTCCCTCACAATACAGGTAACGTGCCTTATTCGGGACTCCATGAGCAACCGCTTATTCGACACAAAGTCAAACCAACGGTACCCAAGGATTTCCCAGAGAGACACAGTACCATAGGAGTCAGTCTTCGTCTCAGGTCACTGGATAGCGTCCATGTCCCGCAACCATATAGCAAGACAGGAAGCACCAGGACTCGTCGTTCTGCATAGATATCGGGCGTGACACACAACCCCTTTCTAGCAACCTCATTACCCCTCATGCTCTCCCAATCGGTCTACTGATTTCATAGGAACGGTCACCAGAGACATGAATGTCACTGCCAAGGTAAGTAAACCGCTCGACAAGGTCGACACTCTCTCCACAAACAGACACACTGCTAATGGCTGTGCCCAAGAGGTCACTAAAGGCCTGAATCTTAGTTTTTATCCAGGACACTTGCAAGCCCAGACACTCAGACTCCTCACTCAGTCTCTCGAGCGCCCCAATTAGAGCCTCCATTGAATCCGCGAAGATCACAGCATCATCAGCAAAGTCTAGATCCATGAATCTTTCTTCACCAACAGATGCCCCACAGCTGCACCCCACAACCTTGCCCAACACCCAGTCCATACAAACACTGAATAGAGTAGGAGCAAGAACACACCCCTGACGGACCCCAGAATCAAATTGGAAAAACGCAGAGGTCCTGCCTCCACTCTGCATAGCACTCACAGTACCAGTGTACAGGCCATCCATGATATCCAGCAACCTCGAGGGGATCCCACAAACCCTTAGGATGTCCAACAGGGCAGCTCGATCAATGGAGTCAAACGCTTTGCAAAATTCGACAAAGGTTGCAAAGAAACTCTGTCAATATTTGCGTTTGTGCTCCATGAGAACAACCAGTGCCAGAATGCAGTCGATGGAAGACTTCTTAGGTGTAAAACTGTTCCAGCCGCTGGTAGGTGAGCGAGTGATCACGGATCCTATTGAGAATGGCCCTAGCAAGGACCTTACCCGGCACCGAGAGCGGTGTTATCCCCCTGTAGTTGCTGCAATCCTGCAATCCAGGCGATCACCCTTCCCTTTCCAGATAGGGACGACAAGTCCCGTTTTCCAGTCAGTTGGAATGATGCCAGTCTCCCAAATGGAGGCAAAGATTGCTTGCAATTCCAGGAGGACAGCCTTACCACCAGCCTGGAGAGGTTCACCCCGGATACAATAGATCCCTGCAGCCTTTCCCCCCCTCAGCTGGTTCATCACGTGCAATGGAGGATCAGCCTCAAGTACCGTGGACCCAGAGATATCCAACGTACTAGCCGGAGGATCAGCTTTGAACAACTGCTCAAAGTAGTCAGCCCAGCAGATCACAAGTGCAGTGTAATCCGTAAGAAGTGATCCATCAGCTGCCCTGACTGCGACAGATTCAGATGTGCGTAATGCTTCAATTCCTCTGTAAACAGGACCTGGGTCGCTAGACCACAGATGGTGTGTCACTTGCTCACAGTTTCCTCTAACAAACGCCGCTTTATCTGCCCTCAGAGCCCTCACGGCCGTCCTTCTCAGTTCCCAGTACAGACCAGAGTTGCCACTGAGTCGTGCGCTGCGACTCCTCTCGATGACATCCAGGGTGCCCTGCGAGATGAAACACCTCCTTCCGAGAGCACCGGTAACACCACAATAACCCTCAGCAACCTTCAGGGTCTTGTCACAGAAGGTCTCCCACATCACAATAGGATCGGCAGTTGTACCCAAATCGTACCCGCTACACACATAGCGTCCCTTGTATGAAATCAACTGGGCAAACCAACTGAGGAAGCATGTACCAAAAGTAAAAAGACCCATTGCCGCAGAAACCCGCAAAGCAGCAACAAATCCACGTTATAGTGAAGCCGTGAAAGTCGAAGTGCAATATAGCGAGGGATTACTGTATTCTGTATTGACTCATTGGCGCCTTATTTAATAAGTGTACAAGAATAATTTTAGGGTAACATAGCATTCATCTTAACACTAGAATTATCAGAGCCTACGAAAAAACTCGTAGATCTGACCAACCTTAAATCGCTTCTTAAAACCATTCTCACCTCTCCGCCAGCCTCCTTTGTCCTGTAAATGTGCCGATAAAAACAAACTGCAAGCAGCCGGCTATCCCATCCCCCCACCCACTCAGAACGTGCACGAACTTCTCCAAGCTCATGCCTCGATTATCTGGGAGTGAAGTGGAGTTTTAGAGTGGAAATAATTGATTGTTATTTGGAACATACGCATTTCATGTGTGTTCCGTTTCTACAGTGATCTGTGTAAACACAATATTAAAACAGAAACTTTTTCATATTTTAGTAATAAATGTTACAAAATGTACACATAAACTATAAAATGTGTGAAGCCTGACAGCCAAAGAGCAAATAAACACTTTCATAAAAGGTTCAAGACTTTTACAACAGCTTCCTTGGCATACTGGTAAGATTTCATCACTTAGAGCGCAGTAGACTTACTGTACTTCAAGAGATCCAAGTTTGATTCCCCGCTGGGGAGAAAATTTATTTATTTTTAACCTTCGCCGTTCTGCCTGCCTGAACTCCCTGTCTATCTATATAGTAATAACAGTAATTTTATTATTATATAGGAGCTTTCCTGTCTGCCTATCATATAGTGCCTTTCCTTCCTACCTATCTATATAACTATCCTCATAGCTGTTTTTTTATATATCTATTATACAGTGCCTTCCCTGTTTATTTATATATCTAGTGCCTTTTCAGCGCTATATGCAATCAGACAGGCAGAGCTTACTGCTCTGTACTATTCTGTCCTCTGCATGTCCTGGAGTACAAAAGAAACACCAGCATACAGCAACATGTGCGAACTGGCAAGATCGGGGAAAAAAACACGCGGTCACTGATTACAAACCGCAAGATGAGTGAAAGAGACAATATATGTAAAAACATCATCGCAGTAATGCAATATTATTTGAAAACGAACACCGTCAGATCGGGTTTGAATATGCGCCCGATCTGACGCTGTTCGTTTTCAAATAATATTGCTTGTACTGTGCGTTGAAACTGCTGCACTGAATAAGCGGACTCCTTCTGTAACAGCGTCAGCATGTATTCAAACCCGATCTGACGCTGTTCGTTTCAAATAATATTGCATGTACTGAACTATTTTAGAATAAAAACATACATTTGATTTCAGTCAGTCTGTAAGAGCCAGTGTAAATGCATGATAATTGTAAAGGTTAGCTTTTTTTTTTTTTTTAAATTCAGTTCCATTCTCTCAGTCGCGTTCACGATCAAACCCCCCCAATCTGACAATGCTGTTTTCACATAAAGATGCGCTATAACTCGAATGTGATTTATTTGGAGACGCGCTATACTCGAATGTTATTTATATAGGGAAGAAAGTACAATGTCAGGTGCTCATTCAGTGTAATAGGAACCATAGCACAGAGAGATGTGTACACTGCAGCAAGTACACATGTCGTGAATGTAGGAAGGGTGTATAGGAATTGTTAATATTTGAATGTGATGATTTTATATAGCACGGATCGGAAATCAGCAGTTCTTAGCATTGCACCACGCAAGCTGTCGTATCAACCGCCTATCGTAACTTGCTTTATTTTTTCTTCACTTATAGTCTAGAATAAAAGTGCACTTGTTTTGTTATACTTGTACACCAACATATGTTCCTGTGTTTGAGCGACACAGGCATGCTCAAAGAAATTGACATTTAATGCCACGAAAAGTGCACGCAGGCACTTCAGTTCGCAAGCATTGGTACGAGAATGCAGTCACAAGTACGCTTTATGTGAAAACAGCATTCTCAGATGGGGGGGTGGGGGTGGTAGGGAAGGATCCTGAACACGACAGAGAATGAAAAGTGAATAAAAAAAAACAAAAAAAAAAAAACTAACCTTTACAAGTATCATAAATTACATTGGCTGTTACACACTGAAATCAAATGCATGTTTTTATTCTAAAATAGTAAGAATAAGAGCAGTTTACTTCTCAAAACTGAATCATGTGGGATCGAACTCATGACCTTTTGAATACTATTCAGCGGCTGATACCATTATGCTACCGTGGCAACTGCAGTAAGTATGTGTCAATGTGGCATGCTAAGGCGGCTTTTTTTCTGCAGTTATATTTTAGAATAAAAGCATGCTTGTTCTGTTATATTTGTACCTTTTGTGAAAGTGTTTGATATTTGGACTTCAGGCTTCATACATTATATAGTTTATGCTTACATTTTGTCATTTACTACTACAATATGAAAAACGTTTTTGTTTTAAAAATGTGTTTACACGGATTACTGTAGAAACGGAACACACGTGAAATGCATGTATTCCAAATAACGATCTATTATTTCCACTCTAAAACTCCACTTCACTCCCAGATAATCAATCAAGGCATGAGCTGGGAGAAGTTTGTGCACGTTCTAAGTCATTGGGAAGGATGGAATAGCCGGCTACTTGCAGCTTTTCTTTATTAGCACATTTAGATTAACAAAAGACCAGGCGGAGAGGTGAGAACGGTTTTAAGAAGCGATTTAAGGTGGGACGGACCAACAAGTTTTTTCGTAGGCTCTGGTAATTCTAGTGTTAAAGAAATAGTATAAAAGCTTAACAAATGTCAGAAACTTGTTCAGGCACACCAGGAAACCAGATGAAGGTCAAATAAACAACAAAATGTTCACAGAAATAAAAGAACTGGTTTATGAAAAATACTGAGATGGTCAAGTAAATAATGTACTAGAAGAAAGGTTGATGTAATATACAAAATGTACTGAAGGATGACCAAGAGATTACTAAGAATAATCAGCAGCTGTCCTATAAACAAGAATGGACAGTTGTTATATGCACAGAAACTTCAAGGGTGGTGGCACAACTCAAAGGTATAAGACAAACCACAATATAATATAATAAGACTTTTATTTTATATAAATCATTGGTTGTGAACCAATTAATCAACCAGAGTAAAATGTATGCATTGAGTATGCATTGATTGACACTGTATGTAAATTCAACAGTTTATAAAATGAACCTCTATTATTTGTTTCTCTGACCATTCTGACCAGGCTGTAACAGACTGCTTTTTGAAGAATGCTCTCTCCAAGGCATTTTGCTGAGAAGTAATTAAAAGATACAATGAAGAGTTTTGGTCTCGTCCGATGCGAGAGATGGACATCTGAAGTGGAGCTCCGCTAGCAGTGGTGTTATTTTTCATATTATTTGCTTATTATCCTGAGATATCCTGTATTTATTCAACCCGAGAGGGACTGCTACAGTATATGTAAGCACATATAAACATGGCCAACAAGAAGGGGGGTTCGAAAGAATCGAAACCTAAAGCTACATCCAAGCTGCGATCAGCAAGCCCCAGTTCAAGATACGGCCTTTCAGAGACAGACCTGGATCAGATGGGCGAAAGCACAGACTCCTCGGGACCACGGCCCGCTACATCATCGCCGGCCGAGAGCGAAAAAGGGAGCGAAGGTGTGATCGTGCGTGCAGATCTGGATAGCTCGCAGTTTGGAGAAGATTACCTGAAACTGGAAAGGGCCGTGAAGTCCGCGGCTTCAATTACGCAAGCGTGGAGCAGCGGGGACACCGGCTACAGCAAAGTCTGCTGCTTCATCTACGGTACAAGAAGGCACAATTGAACTATCTGAACTGAAGGTGTTGCTCGCTGAGCTCACGCAAGATATAAAGAAAAGCGAGAAGGCTAATGAGAAAGCAACGGCAAAGGCACTTGAGAGACTGAAACAGGAATTGAAACAGGAGATGAAACAGGCCAATGAATGGCTGCGTCAAGAGGTGCAACTTGAGCTTCGACAGGTGCTGGGTAAAATTGAAGAGCACATTCAGGAAAACTTGGTTAAACTGAGCACACTTACTGATCAAATGGAGGATTTCAAGGAGACATTCACGAATCGTATTGAAATGGCCGAACATTTAGCTGCCAGTGCCGAGGAAAGAGCAGTAAATGTCAGTTCCGAATGCAAAAAACTCGAGAAAAACTTGGAGACAGACTGGCTGCTTTAGAAGATGGGAGTAGAAGGTATAATGTCAGAATTGAAGGTCTGCCGGAGAATCGAGAAAGTTCAAACCCTGTGAAATTCACAGCTGAACTTTTTTCTAAAATAATCGGGGACGAATTTAAAGCAGAATCTGAGATAGCAGCGGCTTACAGCGTCGATCAAACACCGTCAGACCCCGACCAAGATCTTTTATAGTTCGTTTTGAATTTAAGCTAGAGGTGATGGCACTCCTCAGAAACAAGGAAGATATTATATATGAAAATAACCACATTCGTATCTTCCCTGACTTCTCTCCAGCAACAGCTACTAAACGCGCAGCCTTCTATAATATTAAACAGCGGCTACGGCAAGCCAGTGTCAAATACAGCCTCCTGTATCCGGCAAAACTGAAAGTGGACTGGCAGGGTCAATTCTATGTCTTCGCTAGCAAGGAAGAAGCAGAAAATGAATTAAGAAAGCTGATCCTGGGACTATTCTGATACATAATAGTGAGTCATGGCGGTAAATGATAAAGCTAGGATTAATAATCTACTGTCTGATCTATTCCTTTTAAAATACGGGTTTTATCAGCATATATTCTCATATATTCTTATTATTACTTAGTATTACTAGGGCGCTATCTGTTTATGTTTTATTGTGCTTAATTACTTTTTCCTCGTTTTTTTCTTTCTGTTCTAATTATTTCATCTCTACCCTAAACGAGACTGTTCAATATCATACCCTTGGTTTACTGTTATTGCTATTACTGCATTAAGACTTGTTATGCTTATTTTTGACACATCTTTAACACCACCACCTGGGTGTATCATCTTAATGCACTAAAATTGCTGAAGACTATATATATATTTTAAGTGCAAAATTCTTTTTTTTTTCTTTTTTAAAGACTATATTGGTAACAGATATCTCTATCTTTTAACCCTAAAGCACCGCTGCATGGGGCTTGTTGTGCTTTGGACGTGCTCTGTCTCTGGGTATGTCAGAGGACTGGGACTGCGTGAAGTGGGTTTTAGCCTCACTTGGGGAGGCAAAAAGGGAGGGTGGGGGTTAAGGGGGGGAGAGAAAGAGAGCAGGCTTGATCTATACCTAATCTATCCTCTCAATCTTTATAATTATAACTATCAACGTAATAATAAGCTGCATGGCAACAACTCTTGGGGAAATAGGAAATTAAGACCTAAACTATTTCACTTCCAGTTAAGACTATAAAATGACATCAAAAACTCAGAATCAGTGTCTCCATGATGGGACAGTTAACTTCGTAAGCTGGAATGTTAAAGGCCTGAATCACGAATTAAAGAGAAAGAAAGTACTTTCTCACCTAACAGGTCTAAATGCTAAAATAGTATTTTTACAGGAAACCCACTTACTAAGCAAGGATCAGTTCCGGCTGCAAAAAGACTGGACTGGTCAAATGTTCCATTCTAGTTTTACAAAGAAAACTAGAGGTGTGGGAATTCTCATACATAGAACAGTACCATTTGTAGCATCAGATGTAGTATTGGATCCTGAAGGGAGATATGTAATGGTCATGGGAGACTTATCTAACTGTAAAATGATTTTGATAAATGTTTATGCACCTAATGTTGATGATAAGGAATTTATACAAAATTTATTTGCATCCATTCCCAATCTGAACACTCATAAAGTTATAATGGCTGGGGACTTTAATTGTGTTTTAAATCCACTTTTAGATAGGACTTCCTCCACAGGGGAACGCATCTAACACTGCAAAGATAATTACAAAGTTTATAACTGATCACAACTTATCAGATCCCTGGAGGTTTTTAAACCCAAATTCAAGAACATATTCTTTCTACTCACCAGTACATCATTGCTACTCAAGGATTGATTACTTCTTTATAGACAATAACTTCTTGCCTAAGATTAAATCTTGCAAATACGATGCTATTGTTATTTCGGACCATGCACCTATGATCTTGGAGCTGAAATTACTAAGCCCCATACACTCACCCCAGATGGCCTCAACCCGCTTCTATTAGCTGACGAGAATTGTACTGAATTTATATCCAAACAAATCAAATTCTTTCTAGAGACAAATACATCCCCGAGATCTCTGCAGGAATACTCTGGGAAACTCTTAAGGCCTTCTTAAGAGGACAGATTATCTCATATCTTTCCCACAGAAATAAATCCGAAGCGAAGAAAGTAGCAGAGATAAAAAGCAAAATTACTAAAATAGATGAAGAACATGCCAGACTACCAAGCGAGACTCTACATAGGAGGAGGCAGGCTCTACATTCAGAATTAAACCTCTTGACAACTAAAGAAACTGAACAACTAATTTACAAATCCAGACATCATTACTATGAACATGGAGAGAAGCTAATAAGCTTTTAGCTAAACAAAATTCACAAGCAAGAAGTGCGCAGCGCAATCTCGGTAATCACTAACACGAACGGAGATAAAATCATCGAACACAAAAATATAATGCACACTTTCAGAGACTACTATAAATCCCTATATACTACTGAGTTTAAAGAAGACAATATACAATCTAATGCATTTCTGGATACATTACAGATACCACAAATAGACGCTTTTAGTGTGGAGGAACTTGATAAACCTCTGGCATTATCAGAATTACTAGATGCTATAAAGTCACTCCAAGGTGGAAAGCAGCAGGCCCTGATGGCTACCCTGCAGAGTTTTACAAGAAATTTTCCGCTCAGCTAGCTTCCCTCCTATTAGCAACATTTACAGAAGCCAGAGATAACCAATTTCTTCCACAAACCTTTCGCCAAGCATTAATCACTGTCTTTCCAAAACAAAATAAGGACTTATTACAATGTGCATCATACAGACCAATTTCACTTCTGAATAACAACGTTAAAATACTCTCTAAAATCATAGCCAGAAGGATGGAGAAAGTGCTCCCTCGGTAATATCACAAGACCAAACTGGATTTATTAGGGGCCGACACTTATCTTCAAATCTTGACGCCTGTTTAATGTAATATACTCACCAACTAAATCAAACACCCCAGAAATAATACTATCATTGGATGCAGAAAAAGCATTCGACATGATTGAATGGAAATACCTTTTTACTACATTGGAGAAGTTTGGGTTTGGCCCGAACATTTGTGCATGGATTAAATTACTGTATACTAACCCAGAAGCTTCAGTTTGCATAAATAACCTTTGCTCAGATTACTTTAAACTAGAACGTGGCACTAGTTGTGTGCTAAAGAAATAAAAATGTTTTGTACCGTGTTTATTATTTCTGTGTGCATCACACAGTATAAGACTGGTAAGAAACAATTACACCTTAAAAATTAGCAAAAACTAATTAGTACAATGGGGTGGACGGTGTAAATTAAATGTATATCTAAACACAAAAAAATATATACAACAATTAATGGTTAAAAGTCATTTAAATGAAAAAAATGCATGTATTTTTACTTCTACACAGTGTTCCAGTTGCCAAAGTCAATTAGTTGCTTCACTGTGCAAAAATATTTTATGTATAATTGTTATATTTCCATAGACTTGCAATGATGTGGACTTGAAACACAGAAGATCTGTAAAAATACTGCATATAATGCAAAAAATGTAGAATCTATGTATTATCATAAAGTTCTGATTAACTTCACTTAGCTTTTTTGACATATTATATTCCAAATGGGAAAAAAAAAAATCTAGATCTAAACACTTCACAATTATTTTTATTAATGTATTTATAAATAAATGATCACATTCTTAAAATGTTAACCAATATTTTATATTTAATAAAAAGTATTGCCTACTAATCTAGTGTAAGCAGCTTAGCCAAATACTAATATAGCTCAATTGAATGGTAATACTGCAATGATGATAGCATTTTAGGTGTTTATTACATTCACTAGGGGGCTCCGCTCCCCCTTTGCTTGCTTCACTTGCCCACCCCTGGGTTTGGTTACCGGATATACAATTTAAAGTGATTGTTATTTTCATGGGAATTGTTTTCACTTTTACTTCAAAACTTTTCTAAAAACAATACTTGTCCTTTATTTCTGGCCCCAGGCATTGTTAAATCTTTTTCGCAAGATGTATAATGCTGCTCGTGTTGTGGAGGGCAGGGGCGGCTGAATGCACGCTAAGGAGATGTTGTCGGATCATCATCTGCTGCTGCTACAGAGTTGCATGTTCTTTATGTCGCAATTCCCATTTATCAATTAAAAGCCTGTACAGCAACTGTTCTTTTGCCACTTCACGTCTCTGCCCCTCATGTTCTGAAAGGGAGGGGGGAAGAGTCTGAACGCACACTAAGGAGAAGAGGTCGGATCATTTGCTGGCAAGCTGCATTTTCTGCTTGTCGCTGTTTTCAGAGGTGGGAGCACATGATGTCTGTCTGCCAAAAGCATTCCAACAACTGCTTGGTTAGATGTCCGTGAACTTGTTTTAAATGTTGTCTCACTGCCTTGTTTTGCGTGATTTTACAGTGTCTCTCGCGACGTCAAATTGTCTTCGCATGACGTTAAAGTGTCTTTCACGGGATGTGAAATTGTCTTCAGAGAAGATCACGTCTCGTCTCCCTTGCAGGATTTTTTTTACAATAGAGAGAGATATATATTTACATATATAAAAATGGTACAATGGTCTGTGATTCTGACCATATTTGGGTTGTTGTTTAATTGGAATTCCCAAAAATGAAAACTTTTTAAGTAATGTTGTGCTTATTAGGCTAGGAGTTAAATTAAAACCCAAACTTGTATGTAACAAAACACCTTGAAGCCATATGGAGTCCCCAGGACTGAGTTTGAGAACTACTAAACCACAGCAATGTGAATAGCACATTGCATCTGAAGTCCTAAGTAATACTGCTAGATCAGTGTCCTTTTTTGAGGATTAAAATCAGGCATGCATATCACAGCCAGTTAGCAATAAGGGTTAAAAAAGTATGTCAGAAAACTTCTTACTCACTCATCATTCCTCTGTAGTTGAGGTCCATATCTCTGCTTTCAGATCGTGTTTTTATGGCATCAAGCAGGGCGTCAGGAGACAGCAGACCCGAAGGACGTACTACATTTAACAGTTCTGTGAGACTCATAAGAGGTAACCGAACAGCCCCCATTATGTCAGAGGGGTCTTCAGGCGTGTTATGGCAGCACCATCTACATAAAGCCTGAAAGATTTCCTTCTCTGGGGCAGCAAAAGAATCTCTTTTAACTATGGTCAGCAAAGCAGCCTGGGAAAAGAGAAAAGTAAGGAGAATTTAATTCTAACATGCAAATGCTAAAATTATTAGAGAAAATAAAGTCAAATAAAATGTGACATTAAAAGGTACAAGACATTGGCTCTAACCACTGAATTACCATGCCTCCAGCTAAAAGAAATGATGCGGAAAACTGATCTAGAAACAGAAGAAGACCTGAAAACTGTGAAAAAATTTTACTGACTGACTATTTTAATGAGCAACCACTATTTCTAACTAAACAAGGTTTAATCCTCAAAGTTTTAATTGCTTTGACAAATGAAAAAAATGGAACAGTAAAAGTGCTACAGAGATGACAGAACAACCATATTATACTGTGCACATTCCACTAATAAAACACTAAAGATACAATAGGAGTCATGCAGTGCAAACATAAAATAAAAGACATTTGTATTAGAAATTCAGTTTTACTAATCATATCACAACATAAACACCTAATCCACACTGACAGCATGGTGACCCACCAAGGACATAAGGGAGAGTACTATGAAGCAGTTACTACCACTTCCAGTTAATTAAATATTAGAATTGGCACAAAATAAGACATTATCTTACTAAGAAAAAAATGAAAACAGGATGTGAAAAACTAATAATACTTGTGAATGACTAATAACAGAAATAAGCAAACATTGAAAAATAGATTAATGATAAATGAAATACATTTTGGTTCACAAATATAATCAGTTTGATTATATGTTCCAAATAATTCAAACTCTGAAAGCACAAAAGACATCTGAGATATAAAGTTAGAATACCTGAGAAAGAGAAAGAAATCCTTCACTGGCAAGTACATCAGGTGCATTGCGATCCATGTATGTACAACAGGTGTTACTTAACTTGAGTAGTGAGTAAAGGCTGGCCACATCAAAGATAAGGCAAACATTGTGTGTGTTTAGGATAGTACGAAGGTACTCTGAGGTGGAGTCCTCCAGTTGCTGGAAGCCATAACGATGTGCAAGACTCAAGAAATCAAGCAATACTTCTTCTCGTACACTACTTAGAGAGACTCGACCAGTGTATATGTATTGTAACAGCATGGCAAAGGCTTCTGCAGTAGTGTCATCCAGTGGGATCTCAGCAAGTGGCTGAGATTCCTTCATGCCACCATACAGTAAAGCTCTAGAAAGGGAAAAAAAAAAGCTCCAGATGATTAAAGTACAATCACCTAAGAATAGATCAGAGCAGATAATTTGTCTCAAAAAAGTCTGTTAACATGAAAGAAAGCAAACCAATTAATTCCTGGATTTCAAACACTTGAACAGCAACAGAAACTCAAAAACACTTAAGTGCTATGAAAAAAAAAATATATTAATAGTCCTTTTAAAGATTACTTATATATTTTTACTCTGAACTTACTGTAGTTACAACTATAGAAAGGCTGTATATAAAGGAAAAGCCTCAGTTTTCCTTGGTTAGCATTTGTGTTCAAATCATCATTAGAATGAAAATGGGCAAAAATATGATTAATGGCAGAGTAATCAAGTGGAAACAATTTTTCACTAATAAGGACATGAGTGTTTGCCTTGGGTTTGCAAAAATTCACTCAAATGAAACCTGAACAGTTTCATATAAATACCCTATGGACCAAATGAATATGAGTTAACAATTAAATTCACTATATTTTGCAGTATTCAGGTAATTGATTACTCTAGGCAATTATTCCAGGATTGTATTTGTTGATTTTACTTTAGAATTTAACAGACTCCTCAATATGAATTTGAACTATGCCAACTGCCCAAGATTTCTTAACTTCTGAGAAGAAGATTCCATAAAGTGAAGCCGAGTGAACATCACTCAAAGTTTCTGACTCTGAGCACAGGGTCATCTCACTGGTGTGTTCTACCTCTAGTCCTTCTCTCCCTCTGAAACTCCAAAGACCCTTCATTAAACTGCTGAAGCGACTCATCTTAACATTATGCATCCCACTGCTTACAGTCTCGTGACCTGGGCCCAGCTATACATCACTTAAGATTTAAGCCATTCCTTTAAGTGTTTGATCTCTTCTCTCTTACATAACTTCATAACTTAATGCTTAGATGACCACCTTGTTAACTGCCTCATTAAGCATTTAAACAAACTCTTTATAATTACCTCTTTTAGTTTAAACAAAATATCATTTCATGCTTTAAACAAACTGTTATTTTAAACATATTTCAGCAATTACTGATTTCTGAAAAGGCTGACACTGTTTACCAATATCATCACAACAATATACTTCATCTCTAACCTGAAGTAATGGCATCGAGCAGCAAGGATAACCTTGTGCACAGGGAATCGTTTCTTCTCCACAATAAAGGTGACATCACTGTACTCCTCTCCTTGAATTAGGGCTCCTATATCCTCTGAAAGGATATGTACATGGTCAATATCGGACACAGACGTGTAGGGACGGAGAGGGTGGGTGTTACTCATGGCAGCAGACAATCAGCTCTTGATGCATCTGAATGAGGGAAGAAAAATTAAGTTGTGAACATTTAATAAAGTTGTTGCCGCAGCACAACAAAAGAGTTCTGAAAATTGAGATAAATGCTCTGATGTTTTATTAGTTTTAAATTTCACTTATAACACTAGAATATAATAATAAAAAAAACTGATTCATGAATATAATGCACCAGGATCAACATCTGATTTCTGCAATTTCTGCACAATATTCATATTTCAAATAATTATGACCAATACATACAATTCCAAAATGTCAAATGTAAGATTACAGCAAGGATCTAAATGTGCAAAGTAAAGTTCTGCTAAACATTATGCAAGAAAATGCCACCATGCTGTGTGCATCCCTGGACAATTAATACCACACTGAAATATGTGTGTGTGCTTTTTTTTCGTGTCCTTCATTAATACAGTGGAACCTTGGTATACGTCCTTAATTCATTCCAGACCCTTTTGACTTATACCAAACAGGACGTATACCAAACAAATTTTTCCAATAAGAAATAAAGGGAAAATGATTAATCTGTTCCCATGAAAAAAAAAATCCTATTGCTATTGGCATATTATACATTGATGGGGTTGTATAAAATAATTTAAACACTGCTTAATACTAAAATACATAAATACAAAAGCAATTAGATAAAATAAATGAAAAATTTACCTCACTTTACTTTTTAATAACATCTTTGTTTTTCACAATCGTAGATACCGTTGTTCTCGGCAAACGGTATGCAACAGCCATGTCCCGGATACGCATGCCACCTTCATACTTTTCAACAATCAATTCAAATTTACATGAAAAAAACACAAAATCACGTTGTGACGATGCAGGTTTGTTGTATACTCCCATCTGCTGCCGGGGAGCCCTTGAACCCTACACCGTCGGTAATGTGCCTCACTGCTAACTTCATCGGTAAAGCAAGGGGATGGTGAAAAAGTGCAAAGTGCTTTTATTAAAACAATTAACAAAACAAGGTGTTCAAATTAAAGTGCAGTCTCCAAAGTTCCAATAAATAATACATAAAATCAGAAGTGAAACGTGGAGGTTAAAAACAATAGAAAAAAGTTTTCTTAAAAACAACGAAGTTAATAGAGCAGGAAGCATTCTTTAAAAATAAAATAAAAAAAAAAAACACAAGAAGAAGCCCGGTGCCTTTTTACCTGGCATCCCCCCTGCTTCCCAACAGGGGAGTCGCCCTACTTGCAGCCGACGTTAACTCTGCCTACTTCAGCAACAGTACTTCGCTCGCTCGCTCGCTCTCGCTCACTCACTCACCCTCCCGTCCGTTCTCTCTTTTTACTCCCCTTCAAGCCAACTCGCGCTTCTGTTTATCAAGATAAACAGCCCCAGGAACAATCATGAATGCGGACGGTCCCTCACAAGTGCACTTTGGTGAGAAACGCCCACATCGCTAATCGCCCTGACAACCTTCAGCCACATAACCACCACGCCCCCTCACCAAGCTGCGAGCGAGGTGATTATTTTAAAGCTGGACTTTGACAGGAGCTGTGGACGCGCTATATCACACACGTGAAAGTTCACAGAGAGAGTTATAGCGAGGGTTGCTCACTGAATGCTAGCAACTGGCGCACTAACGCTCGTGGGCAGTCGTGGCTTTGTCTCGAGAGAGGTAAACAAGGTTAGCACGTGAGTCGTATTCCAAACAAAGGTCGTATACCAAGCAAAATTTTTCATGTCCAAACAGGACGTATACCAAGTTGGACTTATTCCAAAGCAGACATATACCAAGGTACCACTGTATATCTAACTAGAAACTACAAATATGCTTAAAATCAGAAAGGAGTTTTGTTTTGTTTTATCCTGACCAGGGGCTTCATGCATAACGCCGTGAGTAGAATTCACACTCTAACATGGCGTACGGAAAAAAGCAGAAATGTACTTATGCACAAAAAAAAATCCAGATGCATAAATCAACTTCCACGTTCTTCCGCTACATAAATCCCAGTCAGCGTGAAAAATAACGCACCTGCTGTCCCGCCTCGTCTCCACCCAGAATTATGCCTCTTTGAATATGCAAATCAATATAAATAGCCCTTAAGCTCAGCGTTTTGTGAAAAGGCAATGGCAAAAGCACACAGGGAAATAGAAGAATTTCAGCGAATACCAAGTGGAGGCAAGGAAAAACGTACTATTTGTTGATTTAAACAGTGGTATAAACAACAAAAGGAAGTTGATCGAGTGACATAGAATGTCGGAGAAACTCGAAAGCTCAAGTTCACAAAGTCGTACAGTGCCCAAAATTTAAAAAAGAAGTTGTCAGATATCAAAGTCGCCATTAAAAGGCGAGTGGTAGCCCACCGTCTGAGTGTCATATGAAAGCTTATTAGGGTACAGAGAAAAAAAAAATAGGCACACAGTGGGGGAAAAAAATGCATGAAATGTCAACTTTAATCTCGAAATTTCCACTTTATTCAAGTAGTTTATTTTGTCATTAAAGTAGAACATCATAAACTTCATCTTAAAATCGTTTAAATTTACTAGTTTCTCAAATCCCATCGTAACTAAAGTAGTACGTTAAATGCTTTGTTTTGTATTTGATCTTCTATGTGCTCTATGTGTGTGAATCACTATGTGCTTCTTAAACCAGCTTTCTCTTCCTCCGACAGGACACAGAATCCATTACATTTGTGATATTACAGCTCTCTGAATAATTAAAATACTGAGATGTATACTGTACTTGATATCATTTTCATGATGATAGGAGTTAAAGCATGTTATTAAACATGGGAACACGGTGGCACAGTGATTGTTCATGTCTCACTCAAGATGCTTGCAGCGCCATGTGCTACCGTCGATGAAATAATTTACTGCAGCAGTACTGTCTCTTTCAAACGTACTAACCCCCAATTCATGTCCTTACTTTTCTTTCTCCAAATACCCAACTGCCACAATCAGCTCTGTAATAGACGTTAAGCCATCTGTAAGCTTAGAACGCCGATTCTTCAAAACTTTTAAGGAACACTGAAATATCTTCGTAGTACATATCAAATTATTCTATCCATCCAATGTTGCGCCAGTCCCAGCAAGAATACAGTGCGAGGAAGGAACAATCCGTGAACAGTGTCCTCACGTGTTTATTTATTAACAATATAGATTATTTAAATTAAGTTAAAGTTTTATTTTGCTACATTTTATCTTAAAAATGACATTGCCATCATATGTAAATACACAGTTTTTAAAATTGCTCAGGTTCTGCAATATTATAACTGTATCACAAGTTTACAGTGAGGTAATTGTACTTATAAGAACAAAGCGTTCTACAAGGAGTACTTGACGGACTGATTAAGTGTGTTTATAGTTCTTGGGATGAAACTGTTTCTGAACCGAGAGGAAAGGCTCTAAAGTGTTTGCTGTGTGAGAGCAGATCAATAGACAGCATGGCTGAGGCAGCGTGTGTTTGATGCTGTATACTGATAATTCTCTTTCCGATCAGCTGCTGTAGATCTGTGATTCCCCACTCAGATACAGTGATAAATACTATGAGTGGTGCAGTGAGAGTAATATAGAAAAAGATGATCCACTGTGACAACCCCTAATGGAAGCAGCTGAAAGAAGAAGAAGGTGCAGTAAGAGTAACAACGCTAAAGCAGCTGTTGTATTTAGAATAGTCTGAACATTCTTTGGACCATTATATTATTACAGGTTAATTACAATCAGATGCATTAAACTAATAAACAATATGAAGTTAATTTCAGTGTATTTATAAAGCCATATTAGGGATGTGGATCTAAAAAAGAAAAGGAAACCACACTAGAACAGTAGCATTGCTCCGACGCTGGGTGCCGCCAGTCTGCAAAACCGAGCGCAGAACTTGCGTACAATGGGGTATGAGCTACCATGGAAATGTGCGTGGCTTTACGCCAAGTTTAGATTTTATACATCACGATCTCAGCGTGGAAGCGTTCATATGTAACATTTTTGTGCGTACGCACCGTTTATACATGGGGCCCCAGATATAAATCCGCTGAGACCCAAATGAGAAGGAAATAGTAAATAGTACAGATTGCATTTAACTGTTTATTGTAATTAAAAACAGCATAGTACATTACTGCATAGTCAAATTGTAGCAATTAAAACTAGAGTAGGGCCGAGGTGATGGCTAATTCCTGAACTATTAAAAGGATAAGACTGGTATTTTTCCAGTCAAAGTTATTTCTTCAAAGTGAAGGCATATATCAATTTAACAAATAAAATTGCATTTTAAGATGAAGCATATTTTATGAATTTAAAAAGTAACTAGCCAGCTCTTGCATTACATAATGACGCTAATGGGTACCAATGGCCCAGTGTTAAACAATTCCAAATACATCCACTTTGAAGTATTAAAGGCTTCGATTTAGAAAAATGTTACTTCCATGTTTCTGAGGCATGTTTGTGACAACAGTAAAGTAAACTGGAAATAATAAATTTTACCACAGAAAGTAAACTGGAAATAATACATTTTACCGTAGATCATCAAAACTGCCTGTCTGATCGCAGTTATATATAATACAACTCTCCCACATCATCAAGCTACATTCTGATTATTATTCTATTTTTGTTTCTGCAATTCAGTTTCTTCAACATTATATTGTTGGCAATGGCTTATTAAACAAACAGATGGGCACACAAATTTTGAATAATTGTTTTTATCCCCAATACACTTCTTGACTATTACATTCTTTATTGTTATTTTAAATAGACCAACATGCAAGTTTCAAGTCAAATGGCAGCCTGGTAATGAAGAGCACACATAAGAGTTTATTTTTGTACAAAAAGACACCATGGAGATCCTGGCTCTGTGAGTCAGTAATGACAGTTCTGACCTTCCACTCTCTTATTGTAAAACATTTGTACTAAACTTACAAAACTTTATCCCGATTAAAACAAAATTTCTGTTTATAATGACTTTTTAATGCTTGTGACTTGATTGCACGATACATAATGTACATACTCAGTCTCTCATGCTTAGCCATCAAAGCACAAGCATGCATCTTAATACTGAGCGGCAGCAGGCAATATCAATGTGAATTAATGAAATAATAGAATGACAGTGAGTAACGTTGTGACTTTTTTTAGTTATTGTTGTCTAGTTGCATACAGAAAAAAGACACCACTTCACATTTGGGCATCAACTTTTTAATGTAAATAACAGCACTTGGGGATGACTTTCCAAAGTGATTGGGAGGATGCCAAGGTGGAAAACGAGCAACCAGTACAGAAAAGAGGTGCACAGCCAGTCTACTTTTAAAACATCAAATCTCACGAACATATTTTGTTTTTCACTTTTTCCCTTTTTAAAATAGCATGCTTTTTCACATTGGAAACCTGGTACCCATTAGCTCTATTATAAAATGCAAGAGGAGGCTTGTTAAAATATAAAAATTACGCTTCATTTTAGAATGCAATATTAAGTGACAAAATGACTATATACCATCATATACCATATATAACAGCACAATTTTGGCTTTCTTACCATTTCAATATATCCACTGAATCCCACTTAGTATCTACTTGCCATCTTGCAACAAACTGCACTCCCATTATTTATGTGATGGAGTTCAGCACGGGTATGTGGTATGCTTATAGCAATTTCATTTTGTTGAGTGCAAGTCCTTTCTGCTCAAGTACAAAGATGCCTATTGTCAAATCTATATTTCATTGCAGATGACAAATGGGCAGAGGTACCTTCTTGATTTTTACAACAGAGTTCTCATGTTGTTCCTTAACTCATATAGAAAGTGATACTACTCAAAACAAAGATGTGCAAACAAGAGATTTGAGTAAAACATGGAAGAACAGAAGTCTATACATTCACACAAATTTTTAAAATGTTTTCTCATGATAACAAGCTTAACACTCATTGAAAGTACAACACAAACAACTTTCACATGTGCCATTATCACTGTATATTTAAGTATGACTAAAGCTGATTTATTAATACAAAAGTCTGCCTTGGAACATATTTGTCACCAGAAATGACAGAAATTACATCAAAATGAAACTGTTACAATTTACTTGAAAAATAACTAATTTTAAAATAAGTTAAAATGCCACATTTTAAAATATAACATAGGAATGTTGGAATATTGGAATTTGGAGTTAAATGTACTGTATGTAAAGTGCTGTGAAAAAGTATTTGTCCTCTTCTGAATATCCCTTTTTTTTTTTTTTTTAAATTTGTCACAATGAATTGCTTCAGATCTATAGACAAAATGTATCATGAAAGGGAACAAGAGAAAATATGTAACACAATTTCTAAATTGCTTCTGAATATTATTTAAGAAATACTTATCCAACACCTACATTGCCCATGTGAAAAAGAAATTGCCACAAAGTTACTCATTCAAACAGTTGACCAAAGTTAATTGATAATTAGACTCAACTAACTGAACATACCAAAAATGAATGAATCAATGAAATAGTCACCACAAGATTTCTAGAAGAACAAAACGCCAATCAAAGGACATTCCATAATAGATGTGGAAAAAAGAGGTTATAATTCAGGAAAAGGTTACAGAATCAGAATTTCTAAGGCTCTGTGACTCGACTCCACCACAGTGACATCCATCATCTCCAAATTCCAAACATTTGGAACAATGGTGAATCTTTTCTGGAAAGGTTAGCCTGCCAAACACCCCAAATCCACAGTGACAACTCATTAAAGAAACACAGAGGTAACCAGTAGAATATTCAAACAAAAGCAGGCATCACTAGCTTTAGATACAGACTAGGACTCCAAAACATGAAAGAGACAGAGCAAAAATGGGATTCATAGGAGAATAGCAAACCTCTGCTATCCAAAAATAACATCACTGCTCATCTCAATTTTGCAAAGAAACAAATGGATGATTTCCCACGCCTTCTGGAATAGTGTTCTATGGAAAAGAGAGACAAAAGTAGAACTCTTTGGATGACACTTTGGTCTCATTTTGTATGGCATCAGGATAATACAGTACTACACAGCAAGGTCCGTCATACCCACAATAAAACATAGGGTTTTTACTGTGATGGTTTGGGGATGCATTTCTGCATTGGGAACTGGAGGACTTGTTATTATTGAAGAATTCTGCACATTAACAGAATATTCTTAAAGAGAATGTCTGGTCATTTGTCCATGACCTGAGGCATAACTGGGTTATTTAACAGAACAGTGACCCAAAACATAAGTAAAAATCCAAACTGGATGGCCAAGAAAGAAAAAACAAAAGTTTTGGAGTGACCAAGTGTAATGGAAGGATTTTTCTAAAGAGAGGGGGGGGGATCAAGAGAGCAGATGGGCGTTGGTCGCTCAGCGCAAAAACCAGCTTCAAGAAGGAAAAGTACTGGGAATATGGCCAGAGGGTTATGCTGACTTGTTTTTCACTTCGAGGGGCTTCACTATTTTTGTGTGCCTTTTGGTACCAGACGCCGTCTCCGTCAGGATAAAGGGGCATGCTGACTTGTTTTTCACTTCAAGGGGCTTCACTACGCAATTCTTATTTTTGTGTGCCGTTTGGTACCAGGTGTCGTCATCATCAGGACCAAGTACAAAACAACACGCGTCCGTGGAAGGTGTGTGTGCTGAAACTAATCACTTCTGTATACACTGCTTGCACGTAAGCCGCTTTGGGCAAGGACGCTCAATTAGTATATAAGGGAAGGTTTCACCCTCAGTTTCTTTGGACGCTCAACCATGGGGACAGCGCGCACCACCCGGTAAATGAAAGGCAAAATGGGTTGGTCCTTTGACAAGACTGACAAGCGGGCCCCCTCAGTCTACTGGTCTGGGATGATGGTTCTATGTCTTTTTATATGTCTGTAAGTATTGTTTTGTTTTGTATGTCTGCATTATATGTGTTTGATTATTAAAGTTGATTAAGTAAATAAAATAGAAGTATTGAACCTCTTCTCTCTGATTCTTTGCCTACTTATGTTCTAATCCCTTGAACCATTTTCCCGCAACAAAACATTTTGGCGTCACGAACAGGATTTTGGGGAATCTGGCAAAATATTGAACTATTGAGTGAAGCAAAAAGAAATCAGAGATATCTAAAAAAAAAAGGATAAAAACCCTGGCACGGCTCCTTTACCTCTTCCCGGCAGGGAGGAAACAGTATGGGAATACTGCGCTAGAGAATTGAGACATGGGGGGGGATTAGCACAATATTGGCAAAGTTTAGGCCCCCCAACACCAGTGAATGTACGAGCTGCGCTTAAGAAATGTCAAGTGTCTGCAAAAGAACCCATAACGGGCTTGCAGGCGGGGTGGGTTTTACTAACGGCAGTTAGATGTCTGGACAGCTTGGTAGACGAAAAAGGGAGGTTAAGAAAATGCAAATGGACTTGACGGATGCGTTAGGGCGAGCCTCGATGGCCGAATCCAAGGTAGCTGTATTATTGCCGCGGGTACAGCGGGCCGAAGGGATGATGGATGAGGCAGCCTTATGCATAGCCAAGATAAATACCTGGCTAAAAATTTGCGAGCAGCTAGCAGTACACGTAGCAATGTATAAAGAGAATGCCATATAGATTAAGCAACGATCGCTCAGTGTTAAAGTGTGTGGTGGCGCAGTAGTTAGCACTTATGCCATGATTCGAGTTTATTTGTGATTTATGTTGAAGCTTACATGTTGTTTGTTTTGAGTTAATATTCTCAATGACAGTTTAGTCTTTTTGGAGAGTGCCGTCTTGCTGTAGTATCGAACGCGTGATTTCTTGATAGTTGGATTTGCCCTAATTGGCGAGGAATGGATCGCCACGGAAGCAATTCCTCGTTGTCGCCGAGTCATTTCACCAATGGAGTCTCCTTGATCTAGAAACCAGCGCCGTTTGAGCTGAGTAGAATCGTGTTAGAGTTAACATCCGTTAATGTCATGAGAGGCTGTTTTATATTATAGTCTGATAAGTAAAGCAGCCTTCAGAAAAATGTAGGATAGCACCAAAAAGAATAACAAGCGTTGAGAAGAATATAATGCGCGAAAAAGAAAAAGTGCACTGTATTTAACTTCAAAGGTACCTGGCGCTCGCTAATGTCTGTGTATATATGTCTGTGCTGAACTTATTCAATGTGTGTGCCTGTATACTATGTGTATGCCTGAGCATTAATTGTTCTCTGTGTGTGTGTAAATATGTTTGTGCTAAAATGTGTGAGCGTGCCTGTTGTTTGTTCTGTGGGTGCGTCGTGTGTTTGGGAGTAAGAAAGCAAAAACATGGAGACTTCTGGGTAATGTAGTTCAACTATGATTTGCTGAAGCTGCCGTGTGCATATAAACGTCCAGAGCTCTGAGTAAATATGGGTTAAAATAAATGTGAGTATGAGTAACATTTGATAAAATGAAAATGCATTCACTTTTAATAAATAATAAGTGATAAGTGACAAAACTGAGGTAAAGTTGAATGTATTAAAACAATGGTTTGGGTGATTTTGTGTATGTTATATAGTGTATTAGAGGGATCCCTATGTGTGTATATGTTAAATAGGTTTCAGTGTGCTTAAAAGAATGTGTAAAAATATGTGTGTTGTTTGCAAGAATTAAATAATTGATATTATTGTGAATGTAAATGTTGAAATTAAAAGAGCTCTTAATTCTAAATTAAAAAAAGATTTGAACAGGTGGTGTAAAAAGGTCTCCAGATTAAGCATATTATATGAGCACCCCTTTTATTTGAGTACTGGCCAGACTCTGATAAAAGGGAGGATTTTAATTAAAATGAGTAAATTCCGATTGAAGGAGACATTCTTTTAGCAAAATGAAGCAGGTTATTGGTAATACTCCTTTCAAAGCCTATGTTGATTAGTGCTGCTTAGAAAACAAAATTTACTGTATATTGGAGGCAGAGCACAAGGAAAGCTGCTATAATGTGAGGGTTACTTGTATGTGGTAATGAAGGTAAGTGTAAGTGACAATATGGTGTGCATTTGTTTGGTGATGGTCAAATCGACAATGGTATGAAGAATGGCATGTGGCAGTATAAAAACAGCCAATGCCAAACTGTAAGTGAAAGAAAGGGAATAAGGAGGGTTAACTAAGAGGAAAACAGACTGTACTCTTTGGAGTCAACATTCTGAAAGACGTGTAATAAAACATCTGGAAGATAACAATGAAAGAATGTGCAAGATCAACTGTCTTTGACAGAAGGTTATGGGGAAAAGAAAATCAGTGTATATAATTGAAGTAGATTTGAAGTATTTTCTTAGTTTACCTGATAAACAAGTGGGTTCTTCATTCTAAATATGGGTAGAAATGTGCAAATTTCTTAGAGGGCTTTATAGTAAATAAAGACACATTTTGCATTATAGGGCATTTTGATATATTGATTTCTTTCCTCATTTCCTTTGTGTGTAATATTGACATGTTTGTGTGAAATACAGTGGAATACTGGTATCACAACAAAACTAATGGAAGGCTCACTTTTATACATGTATAGAAACTTTAAAATGAACACCTTGTGTAAAAAGAAAAATGTTTTAGGACTTTGCATAACTGAACAATGGTTTGTGATTAGATACATGGGGGAAGAAATGTGGAGCCTAACTTTTTTGTTATTTAATGTCACCAAGGAAAAGATTAAGAATTTACCCGTCTAGATTGTGGATTTCTTTCTTGACTCTGCTTGATATGTTATGTTTAATTTTGTTTAAATTTTACATTTTGAAACCAGTTTAAATCTTGGAACAAATGCAGATAATTTGAATATTATGTCAATATTATTGGGACCAATTTTTGTAATGATTTATTATTGAGTACTTTTCCTTTTGTAATACATTGATTGACTTTATTTTAATAATGACTTGGGACATGTTTTTAATTGAGTGGAAATTGCAACCGCAGCCAAACTGGAAACAGCTATAAAGGAGGACTTGAACTTTGTGCTTATCAATCTAAATTTTTACTCTGACTGTTTAAAGACAAATTGACTTAGACAAGCACAGACTGGATTGAACTGACCGTTTGTTTCACTGCTAGCAATATTTTTAATAGGGTACCCCCAACGAAACAGATCTGACATCTTATGACATATTGTTTTTTGGATCCATAAGTAGCTACCGATGAAGAATTAATATGCTGACTATTTAAATGAGCGTTTTAAGTCTTTACATCTGCAGGTGAAAGCTGTTTTTCCTAGTGCATCGTAGATGACAGCATTTGAAGTTGAACCAGAGATTGGGCTGTGATAAAGGTCTGCAGATAAACTAATTATCTGACTCCAAGGAGAACCCAGCCATACCAAAGAGGGAATCAAGTCATGAATCAGGCCATCGATCAGCTGACTACTGGACAACACACTTCGATTCCAGTTCCAGACATCATGGATACCTGCTGCCAAGAGCTCAACTATGCTGGTGATGTTTGAGCCCAAAAGATCATCGTGGATTCCGAATCATAGATGACATCTGCCTACTTGGGTCCTTTTTGCTTGGGATGTTGGACCCCAACACCTGCTTTGGTCCTTATTAGAGAAGAAAATCTGTCACACTTTTACTCTGCAGGGCTCAATGTTCTTGCTGGAGCCTGCTTTGACTGTCCACTTGTTTGACAAATGGCAACATCTTTTGGGTTAAAAGTATTTGAACTGTGAAAGATATAGAAGGGAAAGCTAATTATTTGTAGACAAAGCAGAATATAGGGATTCCTAAATAATATGTATTTAATGAATGTTTGTATTAATTCATAGTGGTTATTTTTAGATAAATGTTTTGATATGCCTTCTGATATTTTGTATGAGATAATAAGTCACCTTTAAGGACCAATGATTTGGTTATTTGTAAAGTTAATCAGAATTGAATCTAATCTAACATAAGGGATCTATTAGAGATTGTTAAGTGATTGTCATTGAAGGGACAATGCACTATTACTAGTCAGGGTCAGTCCAGTTTAGATATTCTAGGTTATTGATTGTAGTGTTATAGCAAATAATGTAGAGCTTTACATTTAGGTACATTTAATTAATTGAAAAGAATAATAGTAAGCATATGGGATGACACATATGACTAGTATTTTGGGGATAAGGGACACATACTATAGGTCAGGACATCTATAGCTTTTAGAAGAGGATAAAACAGTTTAGGCTAGCATGTTGATGGTGATACAGGTCAAATGATTAACATCATGGCTTGATGAGTATATATGTTATGGAAATCAGTGAAATGAAGTAATAATTTGGCTCATAGGAGATGGAGTGTCTTATACATACAGTGGTGAGTGTGAGGTCTGTGAATTAAAAGCCCAAATGAAGTTTGAAGATCTCTGAAGATATGAATCCTTAATAAGAAGCTTGGGTATAACCCTTGCAATTGAAATTGAAATGAATGTGACCTCAAAATGACCCAGTGATTTGCATTTTGGAAGTAGTGCTGACATCTTCCGAAGGGAGGATTGACACCTACTGTCCACAAGATGGCTGAATTAATGTGATAAAGGTGGCTCAAGGTTGAGACCACAGCTGGGTGTATATTTGGGCAATTTTATGAATGAGTGTGTTAAGATGTGAGCATGGTGAGGTGTGTAAGGACTCTATCTCCGATTACCATTGTGCACAGCGGTGGCAACCTAAAACTGAGAACTTTTGAGTTATTTAAGATAAATATTTATGCCATCTGTATCATCACCAATAATATTAATTAGTATTAGCTTTATTTGAACCTGGGTATCATGGGGGTTCATGTTAGTGAAGCAGAAATTACTCTCTTAATAGTACGTTGTTGCTTATTACTAGTTTCCTAATTAGTTATTGCTAGAGTTGCTGTCAAACAGGTGTGCATCCAATTTCTTGAACCATGGACACCTTCAGTTAAAGATTTTATTCTTTTCTTGATGACAATGTGGATGATGAAATACCAAATCAGAAGAAACTCCTTGGGTGAAGTGCTAGTAACGCTCCCCAGGAGGTGACCCTCTACGTGCAAAAGTACCTGGGTTGAAGAAAAATTGTAATTTCACTGGAAAAATATTTCTCCAAGCTAAGAAAAAGCATTTATTATGGACAATTGTTTTATTATTATTGCTTTAATGACTATATTTAACTGTTATGTATTTTGTGCTTTACGAAAAATTGCAATCAGAACAAGAAGGGCAAGAGCGCTGGGTTTGCTGCTGAGCGAGAATGTAATGGAAGGATTTTTCTAAAGAGAGGGGGGGATCAAGAGAGCAGATGGGCGTTGGTCGCTCAGCGCAAAAACCAGCTTCAAGAAGGAAAAGTACTGGGAATATGGCCAGAGGGTTATGCTGACTTGTTTTTCACTTTGAGGGGCTTCACTATTTTTGTGTGCCTTTTGGTACCAGACGCCGTCTCCGTCAGGATAAAGGGGCATGCTGACTTGTTTTTCACTTCAAGGGGCTTCACTACGCAATTCTTATTTTTGTGTGCCGTTTGGTACCAGGTGTCGTCATCATCAGGACCAAGTGCAAAACAACACCGCGTCCCGTGGAAAGGTGTGTGTGCTGAAACTAATCACTTCTGTATACACTGCTTGCACGTAAGCCGCTTTGGGCAAGGACGCTCAATTAGTACTGTATATAAGGGAAGGTTTCGCCCTCAGTTTCTTTGGAGGCTCAACCGTGGGGACAGCGCGCACCACCCGGTAAATGAAAGGCAAAATGGGTTGGTCCTTTGACAAGACTGACAAGCGGGCCCCCTCAGTCTACTGGTCTGGGATGATGGCTCTATGTCTTTTTATATGTCTGTAAGTATTGTTTTGTTTTGTTTTGTATGTCTGCATTATATGTGTTTGATTATTAAAGTTGATTAAGTAAATAAAATAGAAGTATTGAACCTCTTCTCTCTGATTCTTTGCCTACTTATGTTCTAATCCCTTGAACCATTTTCCCGCAACAAAACACCAAGTCAAAGTCCTGAAATTAGTATTGATGAAATGCTGTGGCGGGACCTGAAATAAGCAGTTCACGCTCAGAAACTTCACAGTGTGCCTGAATTAAACCAATTCTATGAATGAGAATGGCCTAAAATTCCCCAACTGCAATGCTAACTGATATCAAATTACAGGAAGCAATGCAGTATTTAGTTGTGTTTATTTTTGCTAAAGGCGCCGAAACCAAGAATTAAAAAAAACTGCAGTAAGGACTTTTTCACCTGCATGACAGCGTTGTTGGATAATGCTGTTCCTCAAATGAAGTTAACAATTTTAAAACTGTATTGTGTGTTCACAATGAATTCAATTCATTCAAGTTTGTTTCCTCTAATATTGGCTTTTATTCAAACATTTGAAGCTATTCATGGAGTAAAATATACAAAAACAGAGGATATTAGTAAGAAGACAAATATTTTTTACAACAATATATAATTTCAAAATGAAAAATTTCCATTAGGTCACAAAGACTCCAAGACCATGGATAAATCTGGGTCTCATTCTTTCTGGTTGAGGTCAATTTTCATTTTACATATGTATGTGTGCATTTCTAAGGATGTCTGATTGGGAAGTAAGCCTACCTGGGAAGGAAGTGCTATAGCACAAAGCCGCTTAAGGATTTTTCAATGTAGTCTCCATCTCCCTGACAGTTAAGACACTTTGCCAGTGGTGTTATAACCTCCATATGCCTTCGGGAAAAAATTAAACTTCCTGCAAGTCACACCACTGCACCACATTATTAATGAAGGTATCATCTGTGAGAAAATGACGACCAATCAGGTGTTTCTTCATCTCAGGAAAGGGAAAGAAGTCAGAAGGTGCCAAATCCAGAGAATAAGGAGGATAGGGTAACAGTTTGATGTGGAATTCTTGCAGTGTTTTCACTGTCACATGTACTCTGTGTGGCAATGTCATGATGAAAGAGAATTCTGAGGGGCAACTTCAATTCACACTATATTTTATAATCATTGTAGGTCTATGCTGGGCTTTTTAAGTGGCAATGAGTATAACACAAATACAACATATCAGGAAATTATACTGTAAAAGTGTGATCAAAGCAATATTTTTTCCTTTTAAGCTTAACCTGAAATTTTTATCTATGGCAATCTTTTCTCTCTTGCAAGTGTATACTAGCACAAATTAAGCAATATAGGAAATTTACCTCTACCAGCGGATAAGTAACACATCATTTTATGGAAGGTGAACAGTGAAACTTAAAATGACAAAAATAAAGTATAGAAAGAAAGCTGTCATTTTAATTAATGGACCAGCTTCCACTCAAAAAAAATATTTGCTGACAAAACTGGAATCTTGGACTTTTTGAGGTGTAAGGTTATCACAAAATGGATTTAACTGATGGTAAAACTTGTTTTTTTCATGTAAAATAATGATGCATTCATCTAAGTATCTTTTTGATCATTAAAAAAAATCACTGTGTTCTTCCATTTATTTTAAAAAGGTGAGCTGGTGTGCTTTACACGCTCTTTGCCCACAACTGCGAAAATTCTTCTCGTAACCATAGCAACAATCAAGGCCTACATGAAGGACGCTCTCGCAAATCCTGATCATTTTCAGTGTATAGTACCACCACCCCTGGAGTGTGTGTGTGCGCGTGCGACACAGCGATAGAGAAACAGAGCCAGGCTGACTCCGAGACACACGTAAGGTGTGTGCAACAGCTTTCGTGCAGCCGTTATTGTTCTTCTTGATCGTATGATTATCCAGAAAAAAGTACTTAAGTGATCTGTAAGTAACAACCCAACACTAGTACTGTACTCGTACTTGGATGATCGCACAAAAAGCATATGAACTAAATATAAAAAGCACCATCTAATAGTAACATCTCCTCTATACCTCTAATGAGACACCGCCTCTGGCTCCATCTCGTGCGTCAAGGACATAAACACCATCGCCTGGTACGCGTGGTATAAGTCCATGAGGTGACACGCCTATGCTGTCTGTACATTCCCCAGTGTGGATGACTACGTGCATATAAAAAGCCAGCTGTTATTGTTTAATGTTCTCCAAAATACACACAAAACCAAATCTCACACGTTCTGAGTAGCTATAAAATGCGCACCTTCTCAGCCCAGGTATGCATACACGCGTGCGGGCATTTCAGAACGAAACAGATACCTTGAAATACCCAAACTAACCCTTAACAACTAAGTAGAAAACTGCTGTTTACTCACCAAAACTATTTTCCACGAGTCTCCTCCAGAACAGACGTTTCTCTTTAAATCCCTGGTTCTTGTGTTTTTGTTTACACAATCCGGCTTTTCCGTCAGTCCCGGAAAAGGCACAACTTGTCGTGAATTAGCACGTTCAGCGTCACCGTACGTGCGCGTTACCGTCGCCGCATGGGTAAATGTCTCATGCTCGCGCAAATCGGGCATGAAAGCTCCTCTTTAAGTTCACTGTCATAGGGAGAGCAATGAGTATACTTTACTTTGGATTTTTCGTGGAGCGATTTATTCATTAAACTTGATTACCTGATTTGTCATTTTTATAGCCCTCAGCTAAACCGTAATAACAAAGAAACAGAGAAAATGTGTATGCATTATTGAATTAAGTCATTAAGAATTGCAAATTAGAATAATGTGCTCCCTAGTGCTTACGTTTTAATGCCACTGACTGATAAAATGAGCAAAAATGCAGTGTAAGCAACTAACGCAGACATATATTTATATTCTAGAATGCTTCGCATTGTGTACTTTGGGGGTCCCGAGTATTCATGTCACTAGTATTCCAATCAGGGGCGGCCATCGGCATGTGCAAACTGTGCACCTGCAGAGGGCCGCCACGCCAATATATAGTGAATATAAAATAGAAAGAGAAAATAACGACACAGCTGACGGCAATGTGGCCGAAAAACATTGTGTTTCTTGTTAATTAGTAAATTAGTATTTACTAAGGTCGCTAGAGTCGGAGCAGTAAGCTATATGCAGTATTATAACGTTCTGCCGTAATGAGAATATCATGGGCCGCCACTTGGTTTTCAAGTTACGGACACGCGCATATAGAAGCGAAGCTTGTGCAAGTGGGCGAGTCGTCTTATATGTTAATGTTTCACCTAGTTTTAATAAAGTATTAGTGTTTGCGCAATAGTCATAGTGAATATCTGGTCGGATAGGGGGCACAAGACATTCGCATACCCATTCTAAGCAAAATGAAGAGATTTCGAGTACACGAATCTGATTATTCGAAACGGTGGAAACAGTGAAAGCTGGCAAAACGCTGCGGCAAAATTCGGCAAAAGTTAAACGCTTGTGTCTTGAGCACGAGGCGGCTATGCAGTGTCCGCAACGGACGTCCCTTCCGCCGTGCATAATGATACCATACATTGGCGGGCGAATGGGCCACCGATTCTTTCTCTGCCCAGGGTCGCATAGAGCCGCCGCTGCATGTACTGTATTTTCCGTACAATGAAGCTGATCATGTACTTGAAGTGACCATTTAAATGCACAGTGAGGAATTTAAGGATGGGTACATTTGTACTCTCAGAATGATGAAGCTACCACCAGCGCAACATAATAACTGTTTTGTAGATAGTTCGTTTTGAAAAACTAGCATCAGTCTAGAGTTGGGTTTTGGCTTGCAACGGATGCTGACCATGTTTTTACTCTGCAAACCAGGGTTGTCAAGTGTTTGCAAATTTACGAAGAGTTCGTAAAAAAAGTACTATTCACCTCGTCCGTAAATCCGTAAAAAAAACACTGTCCGTAAATAGCTGTCTCATTTTCAGCGAACTAAACATTCCAGTGAGTTCCGTGTCAAGAAATTCGTGTAGATCTACTGACCTTTCAATTTCTCCTAAGTAGACCGATGAATCTGCGTCACGTTTTCCAACTCAGAACGAAACGTATCCTGATACAGTAGGTCAATGTTATCAATAAGTGATGATGGGTTATGGGAAAAAGGTCACCTAAGCGGAAAACATTAAACCTGACAATGTGAGTAATGATGACAATACCCCCAAAAATAGACAGTGCTCAATTCTGTCAACTTGGGCGAGGGACCCTGAATGTATTCAGTGGATACGATCAGAAAAGCACAGCAATAAAACTACATTTCGCATATGGTGCAAAAAAAAAACACTTTCTAATGCGTCGGGTGGTGTGAGAGACGTGCGTGGTCACTCTAGTAGTATGAAGCATTATGCAATTGTAAAGGGAAGCACAAGGTAACAAAGACAGATCTGAAGATGGTCAAGTTTGTTATACAGAACTAGTGAACCCGCGGCATAACAAACGCCGCATAATTATTTATTGATGGTTGAACACTTCTGGAAAGACACAGTTGTCTAAAAAGGGAGGGTTTGAGGATACAACAGAAAGAGAATGAAAAGATGGAAGTGTAGACTTTTCATTGCCCTGTGCGGTTTTGGCTGCCTTTATATATATATATATATATATATATATATATATATATATATATATATATATATATATATAATCCAACCAAGACACCCGATCACGGTAGTAGCGAGGGGGGTGTGAACAAAGTGCAGGAGCATCTAAGAAGACGCATGTTTGTCGCGGATGCGAATTGCTGCATGTAGCGTGTAAAACAGTTTGCTATGGTGCATGCGTGTGGGTGTGCGTCGTAACTGAAAACTCGGTTTTTAAAGACTGCCTACTTCAGTGTGTTTTAACCTCAGTTGTAAAGGATTGCTTTAAGGATCCCATGGGATATCCCTCGCAAACCGTTTCACACGCTGCATATGGCGATTGACCTCCGCGAGAAACATGCCTCTATGAACAGTCAACGTAGCTCGGAGGTGCATGACATTAACCTGACCTGCACTGCATGTGGCCTCTACGACAGACGAATATAAATGACGCCATTTTTTCTGTGTCGTCGCGTCCGAGTTGGTGGGCGTTGTCCTGCGAGTTGTTGTATGCAATGGTCTTAAAGTTTGTGGGCGTGGCTCTTTCCTGCGTGCGCCATAGGTGCCTCACTTGTCGGCGGCTTAGTGAATCCACGCCCCTTCCGGCGTGCTTTCCATGGTTGTCTTGTCTTAGTGAATTATATATATAGATTCCGGCGTGCTTTCCGTGGTTGTCTTGTCTTAGTGAATTATATATATAGATAGTTTACCTTTAATCGTAATGGATTACTTCAGTAACCATGCTAGTAAAGAACGTTAAACAAATAACCGAAACTGGATTTTGCGAATAGGCGCAGAAACTTGCATTTTTTTTATTTGACCATGAATAAGATCAAATGCAATATCGCTTTTATCGTATGGCAGATATAGAAAGAGCTGACTCCGAAACAATTTTTAATGTGATATTGAGATATTGTCGTGTAGACAACGTTCCTCTAACAAATGTTACTGCAATTGGATCATGATTTGGACGAAAATTTCGATCGGTACTTATTCATGGCATTTCAACCCAGAGTGCTCCACATACACTGTAGATGTCACTCTGGGTGCTCTGCTCACCTGATTCAGGTAATGTTTTGTCCAATATTAGAAGAGCTCTGCAGATAATATATGCATCCTCTATGCAAACAGTTGCAAATGAAATCAGCTTTACAGAGAGTTCCAGCCTTTCACAGAGGTTGATGAATTGAAAATATTGAACCCTTGCTCAACTACATGGCTCAGTTATCTTGAGTGTGTGCAAAGGATCCTTAATCAATATAATTCCCTAAATTACTTTAAGTCCTCAGATGAAAATGACATTGTTTACTGTAGAACGAATTTCTTGGCAATTGTCTGAGCCAATAACGAAATGTCGATTACTTTTTTTATTTTCAATGCTATTGCCAACACTCATGTACTATCCCTGTATTTTAGTATGAGTGTGTTACCTTGGTGAAAACACTGCTCTCATATTTAATCAAACCTTCTGCAATAGCTAATCTGTCTGCTGAAGATCTTACAGAACTTAACATCACCGACTCAGAAAACTATGAGGTGAAGCAGTGCATTTTTATTGGAACTAAATCCAGAAGAGCACTATTGGAGGTTCAGAATAAGCAAGCAGTTGATAGATTTATGGATGTTTTAATACAGTGTTATGTCAGTTCAGTGAGCAGTGTGAAAAAACATGTGCCAGACAACAATGAAGTATTGAAGCTAGCAAGAATCCTTCAACCACAACTCAGAGTTTCAGCAAGCTCAAGTGATGTCATCCAGTTTTACCATACAGCACAGCTGAAGAGGATTGTATATTTTCGCAGATGAATTTGAGAAAGACTGACATTAGAAATCAGATTTCACCCCACTGAGATATCTCAAATACAGCATGCTGTAAAAAGTTTTCAAATTTGAAAACACTTCCATTTAAAAAAGCTAAGCAATTTTTTTTTAAATCATCCATCTTAAAAGGGAGAAACATTGTGTGTAATCTAAGTAATGATACATTTATTGTTTTAAAATTACCTTGGAAGACTTTTGTACATTATATATTTTTTCTCTTTTGGATGTATAATAGTGGCTTCGTACAGCAAAACAGATCTCCAGTACAGGTCCATCAGAGTCACACATGTGACGTGTCAAAATTGACATGAGTGTTTGGGGACATTGTCTGGTTGTAACATTTCATCATTACAGTAAAGAATATGAAAAGGCATTCAAAACCTGTGAATTACCTGGAAAGGTTCATCTGACTCGGGTGGCCAATAAAAGCTAAAAAGGGAGAGCAAGAATTGTCGGTGGTAGTCCATGAAGATCAGCAGCATATCCATCAAACGAGGAAGAATAAAACAGCAACACTTTAGGAAAAGGAAATAATGTGGAGGAATATAATTGATAGAGTAAATGCCTAAACACTTAATCAGTGAAATACGTGTAAACTTTTTGTGGTAATACATTTTGCATGGTGCAAAATGTATCCCTGACGATATTACTCTATATGTCCTCAAATAAGCACTGTGTTCTGTTTTTGTAATTTTAATATCATCAAAAAAGTGTAACACCCGTGACATTAAGAGTTCAACATACATAAAGTTATTCTACTTGCTACCATGAGTGATGGTATAGGTATCCACAGAAAAGGAGAGTCTTTAGAGGTGTTTCTTTAAAAGGCAAGGAATTCCACAGAAGGGATGAAGCTGGGCAGCTTGTTCCACCAGTGGGTCGCTTATCAGTTGATACTGCTCAAAAGTGTTGTGATTGGTTTAAATTTGATTGCTCTACCTGTGACTCTGTGGAATTACCCTTTGATGGTGATTATTTATTTCTGTTTTGGGAATACAGAATACAGCTTGTGTGTCTGTGTGTGTGTGAGCAGATGCCACTTCAAAGTTACTCACACTTTTCTTATTGTTTTGCCAACAGCCCTTTACAGTTAAAAAAGATGGAAATTCTCTGTGATTTTCATCAATGTCAGGTAAAATCCACAATGTGTGACACTGAGCACATCATGTTTTAGAAGGCTGCTCAGATATATTAAAGCCTTGGTGCAAAATTGTAATATTCATGCAACACTTATCTGGGCATGCCACAATGTCTGATCACGGTCTGATTATGTGCAGAATTTGGTGAAAGAGTTGTGCTTCTGTGTCAATTGTTCATTAAGGAAGGTGCATGCCATTTTCAACATTTCATAATTTTTTTCTGCTTCTTAAATAGTATAGCTAGGATCAGCATTTCTGATAGGACATTTACAGACTTTGATCTTATGATTAGATGCTCTGCTCCTTAATTATTGAGGCTATGAAGCATTCATCTTTCACATTAAACTTGTATGTTTGAGGGATTGTTTCAGGGCATTAGTTGCCCCTATAACGTAGCTGGAGTTTGTCAAATCATTTTTTCTGGAACAGGCAAATCCTGATCCTGTTCTAAATAGCAGGATTTGTAAGTTTATTTGCATCTTTGGTCAGTGGTGGTTCTGGACTAAATTTACCAGGGGAGCCAGGGTGGGGCCAGTGTTTTTTCATGGGGGCACAGAACATCACCATAAGTAATTAATTAAAATTTTGTCTCTTCAGCACAGGGGCCATAACAGGGGCACTGGCCCCTGTTGGCCCCCGTCTAAAACCGCCTATGTCTTTGGCCATATTGATTGATTATGTAATTCTGTCTTAAAATCTGTTCTAGAAACATCCATCCATTATCCAACCCGCTATATCCTAACTACAGGGTCATGGGGGTCTGCAGGGGACACACACACACATACACACTAAGGAACAATTAGGAACAAAAAGGAACACTGAGGAAACCCACGCAGACACAGGGAGAACAAACTCCACGCAGGGTGGTCCCGGGAAGCAAACCCGGGTCTCCTAACTGCGAGGCAGATGCGCTACCCACTATGCCACCGTGCCGCCCGTTCTAGAAACACGTTTGGCTAAATACAGTGTTTCTGAAATAGAAATAACCCAATTTCCATGAACCTTGATCTACTTTAACCAGATGTCAAATGAATCCTGCTTTCTGGAGCAGGCCCCTGTTGTCACTTTTCAGGATTAGAAATCAAAGAATGATTCACTCAGTGTACAGAAAGCTCTAAATATCATACCATCTGGCCTATTTATAGCCTAATGATTTGACACAATATGATTTGTTTGGTGCTGCTTGAAAACTATGTAAATGGCCATACGCAAAATGATCGAGTTTTTAGAGATAGGTTGGATTTTTTTTTTACCCATCAGCTTATGAGCTGATTTAGGCTCCCAAGAGCCACTCAGTTTTTCTAATATAACTGGGACAATTGTCAGCATTCATAACAATATGAGTACCTAGTGAGAATGATCCTGCTTTTGTTAACCGTGAGCAGTGATTTTTTTGGTTATGGCGACATAATTTTTATGAATGCTTCTTACATAATGTTTAAATCCAAATATGCCATTTATCACACCACACTGATTTATTACTGAATATTCTTCTTGAACTCAGTGCTATATTTTGTATTTAAAGAAGCATCAGGCTTTCTTAAGCCAAAAAAGTATTTTAATCTATTGTATGCATTGTTTTTATTTTTGAGATGTATGCAGGGCCCTACTTCAAATGACTGGTGTCAGCAAGGCTCCCCTTCTCAAAACTATTAAAAATAAAATAAATATATCCTGCCAAGGTAAGTGCTGGCCATGTGTGAGCCTTAAATAGATAAACAGATTAGAAAATAACATAACATTCTCAAATCTACTTAATCTAATTCATGGTTTCAGAGGAAGAGCCTATACTAGCAGCAGTGGGTGCAAGGCAGGAACAAGCTTTAGCCTTAGCTAGGGCACTAGTCCACTCACATACACAAAGGAACCAAGTTAGTTTTCAACAAACCTAACTTTTATGTCTTTTGGGATGTGGGATGAAAACCAGAGTTCCTCAGAGACACAGTGAGAAGGTGCAAACTCAGCTCAGAAAACAACCAGGTATAGCAATTCAAACACTATGAAAAGCAGCAGTATTAGCCACTGTGCTACCATGCCACCCTGGTTAACAAATGGAGATTACTGTATATATTATATATATTCAAAGAACATTGTGGATATCAAAATACACAGACAATATTTTATTGCCATACAGAAACACCCCAATTAACATATTACTATTAAAATAAAGTAGCACCACAGGGGTAAACAGAAAAGTTATGAAGGCTTAACTGAAACTGATTAGAATTTACTAAATCTTCAGCCAGGTAGGCCATAGTTTCAAAAATATGTTCTTTTTCCAAGTAAAGCATCGAGGTAGCCACTTGGTTACATATCCATCTAACTTCAGCTGGTTGTTTATCACATGACGGAGGTGTTTTTCTGTGCAACTTCATAAGAGATAATTATTTCGGGGTGGGCAGATGATTAATTCAACTTTAGAATACTGCATACAGTCATTTAAATCCTCAGGTCTTCTTCTGTACTCCACTTAGTACACTATTATACTCCTCCTTCTAAGATGTGATGGAAAGCATAGTATTAGGGCTGAGAATCTCAATCCAGTAGCCATCTGGGTCCTGAATAAAGGCAATGCCTTTCATTTTACCTATTCAAAAAATTAAAAAAAGAACAGAGATGTTAAGAAAGAAAGGTAAACCACCCACATATTTAACAAAATGTTTAAAACTTGTCAACATATACATCAAACCTGAATTCCACTATTGTCTAGCTCTCAATAGCACTTAGATTGGTTTAAATGTATTTGGTAAATGGATGAATAGACATTATAGTGTGTTTGTCAATGTTAAGGTGTACTTCTCCCAGGCTATTTTCAGCTGCCTAAGGGCCGATTTATACTTCACGCTCAGAATGCGTACGCGCCCGCATCATGGCTGCCACGCGTTCCCAGCGTTCATTTCACGCGTCCTCTGAGCAGGTCCTCAGAAATTAACACGACGCGTGCGTGAGTTGCAGTACCAGCAAAAGTCGGGGGGCGCAGTGTACTAAAAGTCGGAACGTGACGTCACAGTCTCTGTTTACTATCTACATGTGACAGCAAGCCTCTATGTAGATCCTTCGGGGATCGATGTGCGCGCTTTGCTGTTTGATGAATGGTTCAAAGTGGTGAAGCAAAATGCCGACATACAGATGCATTTGTGGTGCTTTTATATTCAAGCGTCGCATATTCCCGATCGTAATGACACGATACATTTTAAAAGTCTCGCATACCATCTTTTGTGCAGTCTATTTTTCATTTTTTTTACTTTACCTGCTGTCAGGTCCAAGAAGCTCGTAGTGATTAAAAACTGGGATGACGGTTACGATGGTCTGCTTTAATAATAAACTACGAGGTTAAAGTGGACATTTCGAGATTAAAGCGAAATTTCCACTTTAATCCTAAAATACGTTTTCACCGTGTCCTTTATTTTTCTCAGTGGCTCAAATATAGCGCTATACATTATGTTGCTGTTGTTAAGTTGCAAAAATAAAAAAATACGACACAAAAGATGGTATGTGAGACTTTTAAAATGTATCGTGTCATTACGATCGGGAATATGCGACGCTTGAATATTAAAGCACCACGAATGCATCTGTATGTCGGCATTTTGCTTCACCACATCGAAGCATTCATCCCGTAGGATCTGCATAGAGGCTTTCTGTCACATGTAGATAGTTCCCGAACGTAATGACACGATACATATCACATACCATCTTTTGTGTCGTCTTTTTTATTTTTTTATTTTTGCAACTTAACAACAGCAACATAATGTATGGCGTTATATTTGAGCCACTGAGAAAAAAATAAAGGACACGGTGAAAACGTGTATTTTGTGATTAAAGTGGACATTTCGGCTTTAATCTCGAAATGTCCACCTTAACCTCGTAGTTTACTTTATCATTAAAGCAGACCATCGTAAACGTCATCCCAGTTTTTAATCGCTACGAGCTTCTTGGACCTGACAGCAGCGGAAAGCAGCAATAGATCGCCACACAGAACAAATTAAATATATGATATTCCAACTCTCTGCACATTTAGAAACTTTAGATTTATACTTGATATCACTTTCATGATGAAATGCATTAAAGTGTGTATGTTACATTTTACATATAATTTCGTTTAAATAATGAATACTGTTAATTACACACATGGGGGAATAATTACACACATGGGGGTGTCACGGTGTGTGGTGTTATGGGTCCACAGCTCGTGGAGAAAAGGCCACTGATTTTAAATAAATAATCACCGCACCCGAGGCGGCTTCGTGAGGGGGGCGTTGTTGTAGCGAGCCGCGGGGCAGTCGTCGATGTGGGCGTTTCTCACCGTGTGCACAGGTGAGGAACTGCCCACATTCGTGATTGCTCCCGTGGCTAATGCTGCAGCTGTGATGGCCCCTCACGTTTTTAAAAGAAGCGCAAGTCGGTTGGGGAGAAAAAAAAGAAACGTTCGGAGGGGAATAGAAATGGGGAGAGAATCGATCGGCGAGAAAGGAAAGGAGAGGACGGAGGTTACAGGGAGCGTGGAAGCAAGCGGTGCAGGAGAGAGACGGACACGCGGAGCGTGTGGTGAGCGCGCGATCGAGCGCTCGTGGGCAGCTGCGAGGAAGCTGGGTGTTAGGCCGACACCCAGGTGTTTGTGTAGATGTCGCTCCCGCTGAGTGATCTGGTAGCGGGAGTGACAAGGTGAAAGCGACGGGCCGCAGAGAGGCCATGGAAAAGGCAGCGGAAGTCGGGAGACTTGGTGATGGAATCCCCAACGTGGGCGACCTGGCCGTTGAGGGTAATCAAGTCTCGGGGACTGGGATGAGTGCCAGACCGAAGCCAGGGATCGGGAGGTCTCCAGTCTCGAATGTGTGATGTAGGAGGGCAGCTGCAGAGAGCGTCTTGCCTGCTGCGATGCCCAAACGGGATAAGCAGGTGAGACGCATACAGAAAATAGGCACCGGATTGTGTTAGTGTTTAAAGACTGCTTCCAAGAGAAGATTTTAACCTCACGTTTTAAAGGAATGTGTTTTTTTTCCAATGGTTTTAACCCCCACGTGTTCTTTTTATGGATTATTTATCAATGAAGTACTGCACTATTTATTTGAGCACTGTTTTTGTTTTGTTGACTGTTTTTAATAAAAGCACTTCTGCACTTTTTACCTTCCCCTTGCTAAGATGCTCAATTATTGCCTCCATTGACTAGCTCACTCGGCAACATTATCGACGGTGTTGGGTTCATGTGCTTCCAATATCAAAGGGAGTGTGGAGCCTGAACCCACATCGTCACACGGTGGTGGAGCGATAGCACTGCTGTCTCGCAGGGAGTTATGTTGCTGGTATTTCCTGCTTGTATCCCACACTGTGCTCCGGTTTCCTTCCAAAGATATGCAGATTTGGGGATTTGGTGCCGCTAAAATGACGCTAGTGTATGTGTGTGCTTGTATTCACCTTGCGATGAGCTGAGGCCTTGTCAAGGGACTGTTTCTTACTTGTGCCCAATGCTTACTGGAATGGACACATCCCTGGATTGATGGATTTAATCAATACACATCCTTTTCAGAGATATTGCGGTAAGGTGTCATCAGAATTTAATAGGTGTTCTAGGCAATTCACAACACAGAGAAGCCAAACATGTTCTCACCGTGATAATATCTTGCACTGCCATCTGGTGGATTCCTCCAGATTTACGTAAAGTACGTGCGCAAGTATGAACACTACAACGCTTGCGTAGCAGGAGCGTCCGCTGCAGCATGCATCGCGTCACGTGAAGTATAACATCCGGCCTTAGGCAACAGACAGAACGTGCATTTAAAAACACATAACAAATGCAAATACTTCTTCACCTGACAAGTCTGAAGCATGAAATTATTTGTATCCATCATTATAAAGGTATGTAACAAACAAGTTTAAAGAAATGGGCATTGTGCAGACTTTTAACAGTAAAAAAACCTAAAAGTATACTGTAAAAAAATATCACCATGATGTGAGCCTAAATTATACATTATCAATGTACAGTTAATGACTGCTTTAACATAAAAGCTCAAGTTTATTGTCATGTGTACTCTTTCTTATAAGGGTGGGAAAGACATGAGAATTTAGGTTACTAGTGTGCATAGTTCTGGTTTTACCTAGTACCTTGTGGTAGTGGAAAATATATATTATAAGCACTGATTGAAAAGCAGCTGACCATCCTTTTCTTATTTACACAACTATTGCAACAATATTATGTGAAGAGGATGGCATGGTAAGGGAGTGACTTAATTGTGTCACATCTACATATCCTCCAGATATCTACATGGGTTTTCCTCCCATATCCCCAAAATTATATATGAAGTTAACTGGTCATTCAACCTACTGTTCTAAACAGTGTTTTTTTTTGGAGATCCACAATAATACAAAAGGTTCTGAATTCTGGCCTAGACACTGCATGTTTTTGTAATTTGCACATTCTTATTTCTTCAAACAGGATGTAGCAAGAAGGATAAAATTTGCAATAAACGTCAGCATGGGAGAAGTGAAAGACCCCACTGCAAAATCACCAGTGCGGAAGTAATAATTAGGTCTGTAAATAAAAAGAGTGTGTCAACGACAATGTTCATACTGTGTGTTTGTGTGTTTGTGTGTGTGTGTGTATATATATATATATATATATATATATATATATACACACATACACTTAAGAGTTAAATCAATACTATAAGAGTCTATTTAACACTGCATATTTTGCAGTGCAGGTATGCACATGTGTATATTTTCATGTCAGGCAAACTCAAAGGCATCACAGAATTTACTTTATTTTTGTTAAAGCTAGTATGTTTTTAAATAACATGCCCTTCACTTAAGCAGCCTTCTCTTACCTAAATTATATGTAGACTGGTACTCCATTCAAGATTTGGTTCCTACATTGTATTGAATGCTCCCTTGATTCAGCTACTAGAATTTGTCTCCCCACCTTGATCTGCATAAAACGGTTTGAAACTAAGAATACTGTGATGATTCATTGATTCATGTCCAGCTATCCTTCACTGATCACATTACATCTGCCTCTCATTCATGCAGATTCACTTCGTGGAATATTTGCAGTATCAGGACACATCTGATACAGCATGACTTCTGGTACAGGTCTTTGTTCTGTCAAGTCCTTTATATCATCATTCTTTACTGGTAGGGATGCCTGAATACTCTACCAAGCCACTGCAGAACATTTACAATATAGTGGTACCTCTTGTGTTCAACCAGCCTTAACAAATGCATGTCACTCCTTTTTTTACTTTCTCGTATATGAAGTATAGGGAAAGTATTGGAATCCTCCAAAAATTCCATTTTGAGATTTTGATGAATCTTGACGTTTTAGACCTCCCAGAGTCCAAAAATACCATTTTTGGAATTACGTTTCTGTGTCTGTGTGTGAGTGTGTGTATGTAAACATGATAACTTGAGTAAGCTTTCACTTAGGTCAACTAAATTGTGCATACAAGTATTAGGTACAAAACGTCATTTTTCTATCAACTTTTGGGGTATTTCAACTTTCAGGTTTATTCAACTTTACCTTTATAATAATTTTTCAATATATTATTAATTTGATTTAATGTACATAATATAAAAATATAATCATTGTCTTGCAGTTTACTCCTCAAATATCCATCTCCATATCTGAGTATACGAGAAAGTCTAGGAGAGACCACTCCCGATTTTTCAGATTACTACCTTGGCTCCCTGTAGCAGTATACAACAAGTTCAAAACCTTGATGCTTGCCCACAGGGTAGTTCTCGGGACGTTAACTCTTATTTGGTAATACCACCTCTATATGGTAACAAATTTCAATCCAGACCCTTCATGTGCAGCTCCTAATTGGTGCTCAGCTGCCCATCTCCATCTGAACTGCCAACTCCATCACTGTGTTTATAGTAAAAAGCATCTGAAGACACACTTGTGCTGTGAATATCTTTCTAACCGCTAAAGGTTTTGATGTAAGGCTCTTCATAGCTAAAAGGGTGACTAGTCTTGTGTTGCTGTGTTTGGTTTGGAGCGCTTCCTTTTCAGTTGTCGATTTTGTAACCTAGTCCTGTAGCACTTGTTTCAGAGCAGTACCCAGTCTAACAACTACTTAATTATGTTGAGCACTTTTGTAAGTTGTCCTGGTTAAATGCCTGTAAATTTGTCATACAAGCAAAATAAGTGAGTTTTGTTATCACCCAAATTCTTGTATTTCATATGTGACATAAAGTGCTTAGCCCAATGGGATGGTAAGACAAAGATGATAATAGTGATTTCACAAAGAGACAGAGAAGGGAAAAATAAAAAAACTAAGAAGTAGGGGTGGACAAATTGGTAGTGGATGACTCGAAGAAAGCTTTGCCCAGCATCAGTGTAACTTTAATTCTGTTTCATGTCACCATATTTTTGTCTTCCTTTGCTACTACAGTCATATGAAAAAATACACTCCATGAAATGTGGCTATATAAAGATTTAATCTTCATTTGAACAATATCTACAGATAAAGGTTTCAAAATATAATAAACATGCCACATTTACATTTTGTATTCCACTGTATAATTTAAATAAATCTAAATGCAAATTTTGCATATGGTAAAAAGTGAGTAGACCCCTTTATCACTATCTAAAATACCTAAAATCACACTTAGATACAAATGATTAGATCATCATTAGAGAGAATTTTGGAAGAACCTGTCTTATTTAAACCTCAGGCATTTAGTTTGGTTTGATTTTTGTTGTTGATGTCTGTGTTATCACTATGCCTAGATTGAAGGAGCTCACTGAGGGTTTCAGAAAGAAGACCACAAGTGCCTTGAGTTTGGGAAGGGATTTAAAAAGATCTAAAAACAACTAGAAATCATTCACTCCACTGTGCAGAAGATCATCTACAAGTGGAGAAGATTTCAGATAACTGCCAACTTGTCCAGGCCAGGCTGCCCCAACAAGTTCATCCCTACAGCAGAATGCAAAATGCTAAAAGAAGTTTCCAACAGCCCCAGAATTTTATCACGAGACTTTCAGGTAGTCATTGTGATTGCTGATATCAAAGTGCATGAGTCTATCATTAAAAAGAGCCTGCACAAATTACATCTATATGGGAGGTGTGCCTGAATGAAACTCTGGCTGTCTAGAAAGACTAATGTTTGCCTATATATGCCTAGACAAAGACTAGGACTTCTGGGGCAATATGCTGTGGACAAACAAGACAAAGACAGACACATCTGACCAAGGTATCCAAAAACATGTCTGGTTAAAACAGCATTTCAATCTGATACCAGGTGTAAAATGTGGTGGTGGAAATATTCAAGTTTGTGCTGCATCATGGCCTGGGCACCTCACCACCACAGACCCAACATGTAGTAGAGGGTGCTTAAGGATAATGTGAGAACATCTGTCAAATGACTGAAGCGCAACCAAAAGACAACCTTGCAACATGACAATAACCCTAAAAATAGCAGTATATCCACCAAGTAATGGCTAATAAGAAGGAAATGTGGCATTATGACACAGGCTGTGCATGTAATATACCCCTCAAACATCTTGTAGCTTAAAAAATCCACATGGAGAAGTGGGAAAAACATTCTCCCAACCGATGTCAGAAAGTGGTACACAGTTACAGGAAACACCTAGTTTCAGCTGTTTCTGCCAAAGGGGCGAATGCGAGCTACTGTATAACAGTCAAGAAGGTACTTACTCTTTCTACACATAGAAATGGTATTTCTGTTCATTTTTCACTGAATACATCATTGCAAAGTCAAATTTTCACCCCTTCCAATTACATTGCCACATTCTGTTTAAATGAAGATCAAATCTTGATATATCCATGAATTTTAAAAAAGAAAAAACATTTTTTTGGGAAGTACTTACTTTTTTATATATAAAATTGTGGATCACCAGTGATTAATGTACTTTAGAACTGCCCTTTCTGTTTTTCTATTCCTTCAAAGGCTGAGGAGTGTACCTTGCAAACCAAAAGGTGAGGTGGTCCACTCATCAGTAACTGGGAATGCCCCAATCCCTTTTAACTTGGCAACTTCCTGAGCTGTATGTGTGAATGTGACCGATTTAAAATGTTTTGCAAATTACTTTTCATTTTTTTCCCTCAAAACATTAATGCCAAGTTAATGGAAGATGCATTATTGGTTTTCTTGTTTACTATGATTCTGTGCATACAGCCAACCAAGTTTCTGAATCTGCTTTCATCCATTACATTCCAGAGATCTACTTAAATTCACTTGTTCACTCATATCACAAACACCCCAAAGTTGATAGGATTCATATCCAATTTTACACTGTACTGCCCCCAGTCTTGTTGACTGTAGTCACACAACTATAAAATTAGTCATTTTTGAGTTATGGCTGACGAAGACAAAATAAAGTTTTTTTTCCATTTAGAATGCATTTTAAGGGTAATATTAACTATAACTTTACATACTGTATATACTAAGATAACATACATCTATCTGAATCTCTGTATGGACACTGTTGTTTCTTTTAAAACACTACACTGCTTTGCTAATAATAAGCCTAGGATTACCAGTGATGTTTCTTAACAAGAAAAAAATTTGGACCAAGAAGAGCTGAGGAGTGTACAGAAAGATCTTAAGGTTCAACTAAGACAGGCTAAGGAGTCCAACAGGAAGAAGGTAGAATACAAGATGCAGCAAAACAACATCTGTGGGGTACGTAAGTATACCATTTGCTTATAGAAACAATTAGTATGAATTGCCCTAGATGATCAAATATTTTATATAGCATCTTTTTTTTAACAGAATGTCAGATTTTTTACAAGTAAAAAGGGCTAACACAAAAAATGTACATTGATTTTCTCCCACTGTTACCACAATATAAATAAACTGACTTGCTCGGTATAATACAATAAGTTTGAGGTTTAACGTCTACATTAGATTATTAATCCCATGAGGAAATTCAAATAAGGCCTTAGCCACAACAGTGTACTGTTTGAAAATTACTTATAGTAATAAAAGCCTGCTAATTGTCTACATTTGAGCTGGAAATAGCACATTTTTATTCATCCATTTTTCAAACCATTATTACATGTTTTTGAAATGAATGTTTTAAGCTGTTCACAAAAAAGTTCAAACCTGGGGAGCAGCATTACTTTCAAAAATTATATTTACCATCATCAGGCTTCTTGACAAAGGTAACACCTTGTTCCTCAAACATCTTGCATGCAGCATAGACATCAGGTACAGCAATCCCAATGTGACCTGCCACACAAAAAAACAGATTTGTGAGAAATCATATACCAGTTCAAATTATTATTGGTGATTGTATTATTACTTGAAAGATTCTTAAAAAGGTAATCTTATCTAATAAGTAAGCAATTCAAAATTTAACAGTCAGATAAAGAGCTCTGGTATGAAGCTAAACCTAAAAGCACTTATTGAATGATCACTTGGGCACAAGCAGTATTATGGTCAGGATGGTAGTCCCTAAACATAAATGGTACACCCAATGACTGAGCTGATAAAGAGGAAAACAGCAACAAATTGGTGTCATGTCAAACCTTTCCATTTATTTTGGTGCTTGGTGTGTGGGTGTGTTTGTGTGTGTCCTGCAGTGGGTTGGCACCCTGCCCAGGATTGGTTCCTGCCTTGTGCCCTGTGTTGGCTGGGATTGGCTCCAGCAGACCCCCGTGACCCTGTGTTCAGATTCAGTGGGTTGGAAAATGGATGGATGGATGGACTTCTCATAATAGCAAAATGAGAAAGAACCTTTCCAAAATATATTGTCAGGAATATCGAGTCACTAGTATACAGCAGCCTAACTATATTTGCAATTTCAAGGCATAGGCTCCTTAACAGCACCCGCCTACAGGAAGTGTATACAAGACTGTCATGAAGCTAGCCAAAACTTTTATACCTGCTTGTGTTCAAAAAGCTCTCTAGAAGACAGCATATCTAAATCTTGATTTGTGTGAAGAGCAGATGGCCTAGCTTGTCAATGTCAAGTGTAGTGCAGAAGCAATGCTCACAGATTTTGCATGGTCACTCACAAAAAGAACCAACTTTCAAATAAAAATAAACTATAAAAATAAAATTAAATTAACGAATTCAGTTGCTTACCCAATTTAAACAAGTTCCAAACAAAACTGTGCTATATGAAATGGCCTATGCAGTTGGGTTTTTTTTTTTCACTTTAACCATGTCTAAATGGAAAGCTGATAACAGTTCAACCAATACACATAATAAACAGTGTTTAAGACAGAATCAGTCACGGAATGTTTTGTTGAATTAGACTTGACGCATAGTGCCAGACAACATGTGATTCTGAAAGAAATTATTAACTACTTTGAGACAGATGATGTAATTTCGAAAATGTGCTTGAAAGCAGGCTTTTTTAACAAATGTGCCCCAGTAAAAGCATGAAGCATCTAGAAAGAGGACCATCTCAAATGACATTTGAGCCAGAAATCTCAAAACTTAAAATTCAAATGAAAGGTTTGTTGAAGAAATATTAACAGAATCTAAATAAGAACCTAGAGACAGAAAAGAAGTTATGCTTTGAAAGCAAGCAACACCTGACAAGCTAAAGGGTTTGATAGATAACAATTATTGGCTGTGAAATATTCTTCTAAATTGGCGGTCCAGGATATTCATGAACATATTGCCAAATACGTGAAAATACCAAATAATTGGTTAAGAAAGACATATGCCTTTAAGTTCACTGAGTGAATAAATTCAACAATCAAATCCAAACCATTAAATGAAATTAGGAAATCAGCCTAGTATACTTTGATAGTCGATGAATCAACTGACATGAGCAGTTGAAAAAAATTGTATGTAATTTTATGCATTAAGTATAGGAATGAATGTGAATACATTCATAAACCTTTGTTCACTTAGTTGAAGAATATAATGATCCTGTTCACAATGCTTACTTAGATAAGTTAAACAATGCAGAACACCGTTTTGTTATCAAAATATTTAATGGTATTCTACCTGAACTGGAAGACTTATGCAAAATTAGTTTGCCAAAGCAAAAATCAAGAATCTTAGGTCACATTATCTGGGAGACAAGCGACATTTTCAGGTAGAAATAATCACTTTTATCTGCTGTACATGTGACCATATTGAAATCACTTTCCAGATGAAGAATTGAAAGATTGGTTTGTCTTTGATAAGGAATGTTTTCTACATTTGCAAATCTGGAAAGTTTTTCATTTAAATTTGAGACAATGAATAGACTGGCCTTCAAACAGAGTGCTCTGTTGAAGAAAGACTACAATTCGTTTCAAAAGGATCTTTGTAACCAGTAACCATGGTTTAAGATACTGAATATTGAGAAATTAGAAACTGGAACTGTAAAGACATTTTCAAATATGATAACATTTACTAAGAAACAGGATTACTTCACTTCAAAACGGTATTTTCACTTTTGGTCATTTGTGGTATATTTCAGGCTTCAACTGGATAACTGTGAAAGAACATTTAGTCTAATGAACAACATAAAAACAAAATAAAAAAAATCGCAAAAAAAAAACCATGGAAAACATGATGAGAATTAAAACTCTTTAAATTCTTTAGAGATTGTTAATGTTGATAGAGTTTATAGATTATGGTAGACAGAAAAGATTAGAAGAGAAAATATTATAATATACAGTGAAATTTTCAGTAGAAATAAGCTTTTTATATAAAGAAAAAAAATGTATCAGTTAATTTTTCAATACTTAACATTAAATATGCAATACAGTAAATCATTAAGTTTGATTGTTTTTTTCCTATGTATAGAAATGCATGTCTAATACTAGTGTTAGTTTTTAGAAGTTGTTGCTCACGCAGAAAAAATCTGAATGCCCCAAGCCAGTCCTTTCATGGAACAATGATCTACTAGATCCACATAGGACACCCATTTATCACAAAATATTTACTTATAGACATTTATACTACCAGGAAGGAAATTTAGATACAATAAATAATTTAACAAGCATTAAATGCTATACTTAAAATTGGCTGTATTGTTTTGCTTGCATATGTTTTAGTATGTACACAACTGTCTTCTGGGTAAGTATCAAATGGAAAAATCAATTATTTTTTAAAACTGAATGAGTAAAAGAATGACATAACAGCGCTAGAAAAAGTTTAAGGAAGGGATACCAAATTGCTTCCAGGAACTCAAGGTAAAAGCTGTGATGAAAAATTGAAAGGATTTAATATTTTAAGAGTAAACTGGAATTATATGGAAATGTTATAAAGGTATTTGAAACCTTTAAAGGAAATAAGGATGGAGAACATAAGTGGTTAATTAAAAACATAGCCTACAACTAGGACAAAGGGATGAAGATGCACATTAAAAGAAAATTTTCATACCATATAAACATTAGAAAATTTTTCTTAATACAGAAAACTATTACTATAATTGTAAAAAATGGTCCTCCATTCTCATTATTTTGTCCTTGTTTGGTAAATAGGAAGGGGAAAAAAACACAATCCCTGTCACATTTTCTATATAATTTTTAAAATATATTTATATATCTAGTGCAATCTTTTATCAAAAAGACATAACTAACTGCACATATTGCTAATGAGAAGCAGTTCCACTATGAGTCCAATATCTTTGGAATTACCTTACTTGTTCTTATTTTTACATTATATACACACATACACACACTAACTTGTACAAGGTTTCATGTTTGAAAACTTGTCTAATAAAAAGCTGTTCACTTTAAACAAAAAGAATACATAAAATAACTACGTACCAAAACCTCTTGGATCAGAGTTGCCATTATGATAGGTATTACCATCATCATTCTCTGTGCCCCAATTACTTTAAAGAAGGAAACAAGAATTAATCTCACTTTCTTCTCACTTACGACACATTAAAAACAGTACAACAGCAACTAGACCAGGAAAGATCCAGGAACTCAAATGTATGGTTGTGCACACAAAATTTTAGTTTGAGTAAAAAAATTTCTCATAGAAAAACGAAAACACACAAATAATGAACACAACTGTAGAAAATACTTAATAATGTTACTACTACAACCATTTTATGACCTTACTTTCCTCAAAAATAATCATTTATGTACCAGGCAGATATGAATTCAAAATTAATTTGTGTATTGTCTCTAACTATTTCAGAACCAATCTATACTAATAAAAGGCAAAGTCCTCACTGACTCACTCACTCACTCACTCACTGACTCATCACTAATTCTCCAACTTCCCATGTAGGTAGAAGGCTGAAATTTCACAGGATCATTTCTTACAGCTTACTTACAAAAGTTGGGCAGGTTTCATTTCGAAATTCTACGCGTAATGGTCATAACTGGAACCTATTTTTTCGTACATATACTATAATAGACTTCTGCTCGATGCCCGTGGGAGGCGTAATTTAGTGCCTGCCCATATAAGGCCGTCCGTCAGCGGCAATCCAATAGAAACACTGCCGCTAAATATTCACGGGTGAAGGACTGTGCTTATGCAGAGGAAGATGACATGGTCAGGGTGGAATTTGGCACAAACTCGGCGAAACTGCGAGAGAAATTTTTAATTGCAGGGTCTTAACTAACATTAAATACAGCCGTGGACATTGCACGAGATGGCACAGCACAGCTGGGAACCTTCGATGCATGTACACCGAGCGGCTCACGTGAAATGACACAGTGCACAGACAAAAAGCAACAGTTCCAAAGAGTGCTGAACAAAACCGAATTACACAATTGAGAAGGCAGCAAAAAAATATGAAGCGTGTGATACATACAAGCATATTCATAAGTGCAGCTACTGAAAACAAAGCACACGGTGGAAAAGTCAATGTCCCGCTAAAGGAAGACAGTGTAAAAAAAAACCCGTGCATGCAGTGTGTCACGTCTCAGATAAAGAGGAAGATAAGCTGTTTATTGATGCAGTAAGAGACGAATTGATGAATGAAACCTGTTATCTTTACAATGATTGACAAACACGGAATGTAACTTGAACACAACACATCCTACAAATACAAACCTGATTAAAATAAATAATGATAATCAAATCCTTGATGACAGCATCACTCATAACACTCACAAAACAATTACTGTATATTGAGAATCATGTTACGTTATTTTTAAAATGTTCTCTTTTCTTTTTCATAACTTCTTTAACACACTACTTCTCCGCTGCGAAGCGCGGGTATATATACTGCTCAAAAGAATTAAAGGAACACTTTTTTTATTGGGCCTGGCATGAAATCAATTAAACCTGTCTGATAATTTTCTGGTTGGTTAAGCAGCTGAGGTCATTGTTAATCACTTTCAGCTGTATTGGTGTTCATGGACTTAACAACAGGTGCACTAAAGTGGCAACAATTAGAAAACCCTCAAAACAGGACTGGTTTTACATGTGGAGGTCATTTCAAGTTTCTCCCTCTTGATCTTTTTTGGCTGGTTTTCCACTCATGCTAGTTTTGGCTTGAGTAATTATCTCTACTGGCAGTATGAGGCGATTCCTTAACCCTACAGAAGTTGCACAGGTTGTTCAACTTCTCCAGGATGGCACATCCACACGTGCTGCAGCAAGAAGCGTTAATGTGTCTCCCAGCACAATCTCCAAAACATGGAGGAGATTTCAGGAGACTGGCTGTTATTCTCGGAGAGCTGGACAGGGCCGTAGAAGGTCCTCAACCCATCAGCAGGACCGATACCTGCTCCTTTGTGCAAGTCGGAACAGGCTGAGCACAGCTCGTGCCCTACAGAATGACCTCCAGAGGGCCACTGGTGTGAATGTCTCTACCCAAACAATCAGGAACAGACTTCATGTAGATGGCCTGAGGGCCCGACGTCCTGTAGTGGGCCCTGTGCTCACTGCCCAGCACCGTGGAGCTCGACTGGCATTTGCTTAAGAACACCAGAATTGGCAAGTCCGCCACTGGCACCCTGTACTTTTTACAGACGAGAGCGGGTTCACCCTGAGCAGCTGTGATAGACGTGAAAGAGTCTGGAGAAGACAAGGAGAACGATATGCTGCCTGCAATTTCGTTCAACGTGACAGGTTTGGTGGTGGGTCAGTGATGGTCTGGGGAGGCATATCCATGGAGGGACGCACAGACATCTACTGCGTAGGAAATGGTGCTCTGACTGCCATAAGGTATCGAGATGAAATCCTTGAACCCATTGTCAGACCCTACACTGGTGCAGTAGGTCCTGGTTTCCTCCTAATGCACGACAATGCCCGGCCTCATGTGGCAAGAGTATGCTGGCAGTACCTGGAGGATGAAGGAATTGAAACAATTGAATGGCCTTCACGATCCCCTGACTTAAACCCAATAGAACATGTGGGACATTATGTTTAGGTGCATTAGGCGCCGCCAGGTTGCTCCTCAGACTGTACAACAGCTCAGGGATGCCCTCATACAGATCTGGGAGGAAATGCCACAAGACACCATCCGTCGTTTCATTAGGAGCATGTCCCGACATTGTCAAGCATGCATACAAGCTCGTGGGGGCCACACAAGATACTGAAAAGCATTTTGAGTAGCAGAAATTAAGTTTTTGAAAAAAATGGACTAGCCTGCCACATCTTCATTTCACTCTGATTTTAAGGTGTCTACACAATTGAGCCCTCTGTAGGCAGAAAACTTTCATTTCCATTAAAAGACTTGGCATCCTTTTGTTCCTAAGACATTGCCCTGTCGTTATTTGTATAGATATCCAACTTCATATTGAGATCTGATGTATCTAATGTGTTTCTTTAAAGTGTTCCTTTAATTTTTGTGAGCAGTATGTATATATATATATATATATATATATATATATATATGTGTGCTGTGTGTGTATTGCTGTCATATATATATATATATATATATATATATATATATATATATATATATATACAGTATATACTATATTAAAGTTAGCACAGCTACTAAGATTTGATCGAATTAAGATGGCCTTTTTCTAAGTTTGTTTCTTGATTAAACTCTCATTTGAATGTAAATGTAGCCATCCTTAACTATAAGCAAAGGTAATTTATTTTCTATCCTTTTATAATACCTTTTTGGCATTATTGCATTGCTGTTTATACAGTTTTTACTGTTTTGTTTTATTGCTCTTATGCTGTAACATTCTTTTATGCACTCGTTCATTTGGATGGGTAACGTGTAAAGTATAAAAAGGACAGATTTCCTTTTAAAGAAATTAAATCACATTTTATAAGCTTTAGTAGCATAGGAACAAAACTCATTTTTATTTGTCTGTCTATTTTATGTTTTAATATCATACTGGAAAAGTTTTCATGTAATAATGCTAATTATTTAATATGCTTTTACACTAATTACTGTATTTGTATTATTTTATAACTATATTTATCTTATATTACCCATGCAGTACAAATGAATGCAAGTTAAAAAATAGCTGCTTGACTCCTCTACATAAATGTCACAAAATCTAATTTTGAATGTTAATTTGAATTTTTCATTCAATATATCCTACTGTAAAAAAGAATCTACAGCATACATATAGAACCATAGAGTAGGGCTTTTGACCAGCCATTAAGAATTAATAAAGGAGTGTCAAAATGGCTTCACTTTGACACCTCCTATTACATTATCCTAACCCCCATAGAATATTGTATAGCATTTACAGCAAAAGCCAAAGTAGCCTATATCTCACAAATATGAAAAAACTCACTGTGTCAGTTCTAGGGTGGCTGGACGAGAAAAAGTCCATGGAGTTCTCTCTGCCAGTTTATGTGGAATATCCTTCTTATCTTCATAGCCCATGAAGTACAGAGAAAAACGCATTGATGGAAAATCGAACTTCTGAAGCAAACTAAGGAAGAAAAAGGCACATTTTAAAGTTTGTTAAATTTACTGTGATTTGTATATGTATCCTGTAGTAAATTCTATACACATGAACTGAAGAAAAAAAAAACCATATGAAAAGGCCCTGAAATCTCTGTATGGAAAGTAAAAGCAATGAGAGCTACTGTGCATATTATAGAATCTTATCTAAAGCATAATCCTCTCACTGTAACGTATTTCCCAACTACGTCGATAGCAGAAGAGTTGTCATTCATTATGTGCCAGCTTTTCATAATAACCAAATTAATCCAATTGTCAGGAAAGCATATAAAATACCTAATCAGAGACTTGACAGTATTTGTAAAGAATGTCTAATCATAGTACAGCACAAACTTTATATAATGCATATTGTGAGAGATTGTAGAGCCTGAGGATACCTTCAAAGATATCTCCACAACACTCCTAAAGTAATATAACATGGAAGAAACTGACAGCATTTTCCAATACGCACTTTCTGAACAACGCGGCCAACTGATTTCTTAATAAGAGAGACACCAATGCTCTATCTTTTTACTAAAGATCAGGGCTTGATGTGGGCTGCTACACACTGATACGGCGTACCAGCTTTATACTGTTTTTCACCAAGCTGTACTCGCATCTCTCACTCTGACATTGAAAGGGAGCCCCAATCCCCAAGTTGTCTCATCTACGTATATCATAGTAATCAAAATTTCGAAGTGGACCCAATTAAGAAATCATATAATATTTGCAATGCATTGGGAGGAGGACCATTAAGCTGACAAAAAAACAGAGTACCTGCACTTACATGTTTTCACTTCAGGCACAGTGAAAAATTAACAGTTAAATGTATGTTCATCCATGGTTTTCTATTTAATATGTTCAGCAAAACAAATATTTCCATGTATCGCACATCTTTTTCTATGGCATTGAAGTAAATATATTTGATTCGATATCATGCTATAATTCAGTTCAAATATAAATATAAAATATGGTTTCCGTATAAGTAGGAAAATAATCCTGTTTAGTTTAATCCTATTTGTTACTGTACGACTACCGCTGTGAGAATCTACCTCCCATAAACTGTTTTTTTTATTTGGTTTTGTTTTTTTGTTTTTTAAAAAAAAGATAGCCTACATCTCTTGAGATTTGTTTAAAAAGTTGGCAGAGAATTATGTTTTACTTAGTAGCAGAATTTTTAAATTGCTGTTAAACAAGGAGAAGACAGGAGGGAATACTTAAGGACTATTACAATGCAATATTTACTATATTAAGACTCACCTGGCCTCAACTTATATAAAATACAGAAAGGCACACCATTGAGTTAACTGGGGCAAGGGGCGGGGGTGGTCTTTGCAGGGACTAAAGTAATGCATAAATTTAACATGTTTAAGTAATTGTGAGTGATTTTGTACGAGTTTCTTATATGCATTACAGACATGTGAAATATCAAGGTTCCACTTTTCCATTTGACATTCCATGTACAGAAAATCCTATTATTTTGAAGGGCCATATTTTCAAGTGAAGGCTATGTCGGTGCACAAGTCGTAAGTGCTGTATGTCTTAGAGCAAAAAAGGAAAATTAATAATAATAATGAATCATATAAAGGCATGTTAAGTACAAACGAACATGTAGTAGTACTTAGAACTTTTAACATACATTTGAATATATTCTTATTTTTAACACGAGTAATTGAACCCTACTTTTTGTATATTTTGACGGTCCTAATAGCCACTAAACAAACAAATTTAAGAAAACAGACACGCCAATTTTAACAATTATAATAGATGTGGTGTGTAGTCTGGCATCATGTGGTTATATTGAATCAAAAAAGAAAAAAAAAAATCAACACACCAAGCACCTCATGTACTGTATAAAAATTAGCATACACTCAGAAATATGCATTATCACTTTCTACGCTAAAGTTCATTATATACGCTAAAAATTCATAATATATGAATTTAGCTTGAGAAATGGCTTCAACCATCCACAAATTCTACAGAGACTTTTTTGGTGTTGGCATTTTAGAAACTCCAGGGTCAGGACAATGAAATGTTGTTTCCTTGTGCATCTCAATGACACGTCCTTCACATTTTGCTATTCTTAAAGCAATTACATTACAGTTAACTTACAGGTTTTCTCAATATATTTGTCTTCAGTTTGGTTGATAACCCCTAATGCATAATGTTAATTGCCTTAATATGTAGCCTCTTTATTTTATCTAAAAAAGGATGTGCTGTGAGTTGTACAACATAACTGGCAATGGCAAAATTACTTAAATCACATATAGCATTGACTCTGAAGTCTGCTTCTCACACTACTGTTTAATAACATAAAGGAATCATGAGTTCAGCTGGGCCACTTCGCAACAATATTTGTCAGACATATATTTGAGCATCACATATTAGTTGTTAAATGAATGAACATGCTTTTTGTTTATAAAAGCAAATTTATTCTGTCATGGTGCCTTTATTGCAATGTATGTGAAGTCTATTACACTGGTTACTTTATAAAAATCAGCAATCATTGCAAATAGTCTTTTGATCTAGGCCTTCAATTGGATGTATCTGTGTAGCCTCTTAATTGTTCCATCCCATATAGATGGCATTACACAATTTAGGGCTGCAAGAATCCAGATTATCATCAAGTTTAATGCTGCCACTATATACCCTAAAGTTATTTAAACCTTTAACAGAACAAGGACTGTGTGATTTCTGCATGATGGCATCTCTGATGAAGGTTCCAAGTCAGCACAAAACTCCAAGAGAACAGCTCTAAGAAGTCTAAATCTGCCAATGAGCCCGTTATCATCATGAGCCAAAAATTAATTATAATTCCTAAAAATGTACACCTTGCATTGCCTGTCATTACCTATTTGTGTCAAAAGAGCTAACACGACCATTGTGTTATGTTGTAAAACACACAGCACAAACTGTATACAGTAATCCCTCCTCGATCACGGGGGTTGCGTTCCAGACCCCCCCGCGATAGGTGAAAATCCGCAAAGTAGAAACCATATGTTTGTATGGTTATTTTTATATATTTTAAGCCCTTATAAACTCTCCCACCCTGTTAACATTATTAGAGCCCTCTAGACATGAAATAACACCCTTTAGCCAAAAGTTTAAACTGTGCTCCATGACAAGACAGAGATGACAGTTCTTTCTCACAATTAAAAGAATGCAAACATATCTTATCTTCAAAAGAGCGCCGTCAGGAGCAGAGAATGTCAGATAGAGCGCTCGCTAAGAAAAGCAAACAATCAAAAAATCAATACGTGCTTTTAAGTATGCAGAAGCACCACGATAAAGCAGCATTTTGTAGAGGAGCGTCTGTATATTCTAGGCAAACAGCCTCTGTGTAAACAGCCCCTCTGCTCACACCCCCTCTGTCAGGCAGAGAGAGATAAGAGAGAAGCAAACAATCAAGCACCGTGCAGGAAGCATATCTTATATCATTGAGGAGTTTTAGTTAATATGTAATACATGCTCTGATTGGGTAGCTTCTAAGCCATCCGCCAATAGCGTCCCTTGTATGAAATCAACTGTGCAAACAAACTGAGGAAGCATGTACCATTAATTAAAAGACCCATTGTCCACAGAAAGCCGCGAACCAGTGAAAAATCCGTGATATATATTTAGATGTGCTTAAAATCCACGATAGAGTGAAGCCGCGAAAGTCGAAGCGCAATATAGCGAGGGATTACTGTAATCACATCAACCCACAAACACCACAAGAGAGTATTTACAGTGAAAAGCACTCCTGCACATGATCAGACTATTGGTTCATTAAAAGGTCAGTGGTGGCTTTTACACTCATCGGGTGACACATTATGTATGGAGGAATATTTCAGACAAAATTAAATAAATAAATGCGTAAATAAATAAACGAACTGTGAAATGTGAGCATAAATAAATAAATGTGTCATGAAATGTTTTTCGTTGCTTATTTATTTATTTCATTTTGTCCGTAACATTCCTGCAAACCGTCATGAAATACGACTTGAAATAAAACTGTCACTTTCACTCGTCAAAGTTGAGAGGGTGGGCTCTAACACGCCCTCTAGTTACTGATTGGTGAATCGATAACACATGAATTAATTAGAAAAATGCTTACTACTGCCGATGAAATGGATTCTGACGAAGATATTACGTATTTCAGAGAGAGAATTGAAGATTTATCGGAAGAAATTACAATGTTGGCGGCCCTTTTAGACTCCGATATAGATGAAACTATTTTTGAAATTATCGAAGAACAGGTGGAACGGACTCTACTACACTCCAGTTCAGGTGATGCAGTACCCTGCTCTGGACGTCCATCCTTTGACATTCCAGCTGGGTCAATAGAACACCTTCTGTTATGCGGTTTAAAAATACGACAGATTGCAGATCTATATGGTGTATCGGAGAAGTTTGATATACGGTAAGCTGCAACGGCTGTATTAGTTTAGGTACTTTGACATGGAATGCCCAAAGCAGCTCAAACTAATATTTTGAACTGAGTATTTGACCCTTGTTTTACGAGTATAAAGTCAGATGCATATTCGCAACTACTTTTTCAAACAACTCTACAGCTCTGATCAGTGGCAAAGTTGTTCAGTTTATATATATATTATATATATATATATATATATAATGACCTGGCAAATGACTAAAAAACTTCAGTCTCTAAAAGTGTAGCCATTAAGTATTATAAGGCATCCGTGACTTTGTCCAGTAACTTTCTGAACCTTGTTTTATTATATGTTTGTTTATTTAGTTTCTCTGTATTTTATCAATAAATCTAAAATTTCTAAGTAATTTTCATATTGTTACGGACATTAAAGAGGATGCTTTAATCTTTAAGAAGCTTAGGATGCATGCAGAACTTCACCAGCTGGGCAGAAAAAATTTAAATTTATTTTTTGAATTTTTTTGTTTATTGAAAAAGGTTTCAGAATATATTCTTTGTAAATAAATTGTCTTGTTTTGTTTTTCTTTCCAAGCTAGTACAGTTAATAAATTAAAATGAAGCATATATATATAAATATTTTTAGAAATATGTTTTAAAATATCTATTATAACTTTTTAAATAGGTTGGCAACAAAACTTAAAAATGTTTGTGTAGAGTTTATTAGGTCACCCCAATATAAGTAAGTGTGGTTGTGTAATTGTATATATACCCAGAAATGCGTTAGATTCTTGTCTACAGTTGATTTCTGACTTCAGTCAGATGTGCCGAGATAAGCTCTAACCACTAACAGCCACCCTAAAACTTACATCAAGTGGGGACAGAAAATGCATGGGTCTAGCATATATGTGACTCTCGAGGAAAAAAATGCTGCTTTGGATGAACAGAATGCACCACCCTATAAAATTCTGAGTAAGGTTATCTCAAAAGGCATTGTAATCCCTGCACTTAAAGAATCACTAAGGGCATTTTTTCACTGGCATCATAAATATCAGGGATCAGATTTGTAAAATTTGTGCATATAGAAATAGAGGCCCAGAATGTGCGTACACAGCTTTCCACGCAAATGTTAAGATATACAGTATATATTAAAAAAACAACACCTGAAGGGAGAACATGCATATATTTAAGGCAACACCAACCCATCAATAGGGAACATTTTAGAGAAACTTTGAGATGACAAAACCCTTGATCATGTAGGGAAATGGAGCCAAATCAGCTAAATGATGATTTGTGCACAAAATAATGTCACCAAGACATTATTAGAATGTGCATTAACATATTATGTCTGAAAACTGATGAATATGATGTACAACCTCTATTTTATTTCCCTTTTAAAGAAGGCCAAAGCAGCATATTTGCACAGAACGAATTTTTGTTTTTTTGTCAGTTTATGTACTGTAGTTTGCCTATTGTCACTTCTCAAGAAACTGGCCAACAGGTAAGGAATATCTCTGCCAAGCTTCAGACCATCATGGCCACGGAGCTGGAAACCATTAACAGACTGACAACATGCTACAACCAATTTTCATATAGTCTAAATGTACTACAAACACAAGAGATAACATGTCTTTGCCAAAATAAAAAGGCAACTTGCAGAAGTATCTGTTTTTCCTAATGTAATCTGAGCAATTTACTACACTCATATTGGCACCCAGTAAGAATGAAGCTGCTTTTGTTAACTGTAATGAGTTGCATTCAATTAACATGCAAGTCATCTGTGATGCCAAGACAAGACTCAACAATGTCATGGCTTGGTGGCCCGTAACAACCCATGATTCATTTACTTTGAGACACAGTAGCTTTGGCAGATGTGATGGCTGAACCCTCAGTGTTTCATATGGCCGATACTATTCATTGTAACAGCAATTATATCATTAAATGTTCCAGGTGATAATGACTACTAGCTCAGAGGCAGGTGCCTTACACATCTCCCTGAGTGCCAGAACTCACTTGTGGAGCACAGACAGATAGATACTCTTAAATGCAGGTTTGCAGGGCCTCGATGCATCAGGAGGGAAGTTGCTCTACCACCAAATGAAGTTCTGCAGCATTGTGACTGTATATGTTTGCGGGGGGTCATCATAGTTCCTATATGGCCGTTTCAGGGTGGCAATTGGGTGGGGGTCAAGACACATTCATGTACGCACATTTAGAAGATAATTGTGATTTATAAAGGGTAAATTACTTAAAATATATGCATATGCTAGGTTTTCTACATCATATATTATTTTGGTGTACACAATTTTCTCTTTTTTTTTGAGTACTTATATTTTCATATTGAAATCCACGCAAAGTTTTATAAATGAGACCACAGAAAACAGAACTAGGCTGACTATGTGGTTAACCACAACAAAGACAGAAGTAGAATTAAAACTATGCTAATGCCCTGCTTCCTTATGCTAGCGGAGAAGCTGCACAATTGATTCTTTATGTTATACATTGAGAATCAGGATGAATTTTTTGTGCTACATTAAAACGTCCAATACTAAAGACCATTTCTAAACACTCACGTCATTCCCAGGATCTTGGTATAGAAGTGCAATGATTTCACTGGATCTTTAATTCTGAGCATAGTCTGCTGCATCATGAAGTCCTGTGGAGAACAGCAGAAGAGTTTCAACAATAGTTAGAATCTATGTGCTTATAAGGACAGACTGGTCAGCAGGACAATGAAACATATTAACATTTTGTTAAAAAAATTGAACAGTGTAATCTGGCATGACACAATAAAATAGCATTGTGTCTGAGAACAAGATCTCAAGCACAATGCTCTTTATCTCACTTATTTCAATAACTAAATCTTATATAAAGTACAGTATATCCAGCACAAGCACAGAAAATGACCGCTAAGCCTCAAAATGCAAACAAATGTTAAAATTTAAACCAGCATCCTCTGTCTCCTTAACCATAAATCTCACTAGCTACCAACTTATTCCAACACCACAGTTAAACATACTCCTTCGTTGTCAACCCCCTACACATAAACCTATCTAGGAGGTGACTCCAATTTTCAGAATAATTCATATAACAAATGCAGTACTTGATCTGTTGTGACTTAACTAGGCATGTGCATATATTATATGGACGAACAAGAATACATACAAATGCATATACTGTATATGATGGGAAAAACAAGCTGTAAGTCACATGCTGTTGCCCATAATAATAATTGGTTTTGAAGTTCATATTGTTGATTTGTTTATATACAGCAGTGGTAATACAAGTATATACACTGTACATGCTATGTCAACTTTGTATATGTATCATAGTGATTTGCAGCCATATTATCATCTGTCTGCCAGCATGAAATAAATCAATTTGCAAAAGCATTTTACTGGTTTGTATTTTGCAGGTGGTCTCTGTTGGTTACTTTTATGCTTTGTTCATACAGTACTGAATATAGTGTGTATGCTTATGCTCCAAATTGGTCTGACGTAAATATATCATGTACTGGTTATGTATGTACTCTATCAGATTTCCACTTACACTATTATATTGGTTAATCACAGAATACTGAGTGGGAATGGGTCACACAAAAAAGTGACTTCCGTGCTAGTACAGTTACTGTGGAACAGGAAAAAGAAAGGGGCTGGTACTGTATGTACTATAGCAGGAGTAAAGGTAGTCTCATGCCCTGCATTAATTTGATATTCAGTACTTCAAAAGATGCTTACAAACAAACTACAGTATATATGTAATGTTAATAAAATGTATTTTTTTCCTCACACAATTTCTCTTTTAAAAGGGGAATCACGATTTTTTTCAGAAGATACCAAATCACATTCAAGCTACTAAGGCCAATACAAAAGTCATATAAAACAGATCCAAAAAATAACATTTAAAACATTTATTCAGACAAATTCATTTTATTGGGAATACTACTAATTGATTTTTTTTTAATTATTCCCATCTATCCATTTTCAGAAAGCAGGCAGTGTTCAGTTCAGAGTCGGAGAGACTTTAACTCATTCCCAAGACTAGAACATGGTATGCCAGTCCCCGACCCAAAATCACTGGCCTACACCCACTCGCTCGTCCAAGTCTAATTTTAGTTGCAAATCAACAAAACGCAAACAACTTTGAGATGTGGGAGAGAAAACCCATACAGATACTGGAAAAGTACCTAGCACAAACTCCACACAAAGCATGGAACGAACGTCAAGTACCATCGTCGATAACAACTGAAGCAACAAGAGTCTAAACGCCTATCAGGCTCCCTCTTCCCACTGTGTCACAAAACATACATACATGGTGCACAGAAATAAAATATTGAGTTTTTAATTGTTCAAAGCAGCACGAAGTCAGGTGACAATAGTTGTTATTACCGACTACTTTTGCAGAAAGACACTAACGTGGTCTTTCTTAAAATTCAAACTTTCCATGCGTAAATATATACTTACAAATATATCTGTACAACAGTGTACTAAACGTAAAACTAGAAATCCGGTTACAGTGGAGGGCAGACAAATAAAATTGACAGCTGATCTTTCCAAAGGGTGAAGTGAACTGGGCAAATTCTCAAAAAGGTAATGTTTCTGATGTTGAGACGTGCCAGCTGTGTTATGCTGATATGAAGTGCGAAGCAAGTTCTACCATTTTTAAAGTTAGGTGCTATGATGCAAGTTACAGGTAAAACTGTATTATGTTTATTTGCAAACATCGTAAGGTAAAGAGATGTTCCTATCGAGAATCTGGCAGACAACATTAACAGCACACGGTTCCTCCAACCTTACTCCCGGCCTAGAAGTACAGTACAGGCCAGTCCCAGATCTGATAACTCATTTTCTAACCTTTGTCAGAGGATCCGGATCTTTGCAAGCTTTTTCAGCCGCCTCATCGCTCAGTCCGTGAAGCTGCTCGTCTGACATACTGAAATTCTTTCCAAAAAATGGCAAGCCGCCTTCAACTCAAAAGTGTAAAAGCAGCCCCGACGTCTTCTGCTGCGTCAGTAATCAATTGGAGAGTTGGTGTGCGTGCGCACTTCACCAATCAGAAGAAAGGAGTAGGCGGTATCTTGTTGATGAGCACCAATCATTTTTAGGCGCTCGTGTTTCTGCTTTTGACAGATTTACGGGTGGAGTTGTGACTTGCTATAACTTGTATTTGATCTCTCTCTTGGCAGTTTTCATGTCGCGGCGAAAGTCTGCTTAGCTGTACATTATAATTCAAACTGAGCTCCTGAAGGCTCGCCAAGACCAGTCTGTTGTAATTTCTGTCCTCTCTAATTTTACATACCATTTGTAAGTAATAGACGTAAGCGAGTTACTAAGAGATCTATTAGTAAGGAACTGCTGCATGCTGATTCATACTGAATCATATTTACGAATAGCAGCTATTGAAACTCATCACACGCCCAGCACATTGTATATTCGTATTTGGTGGAACGATAGACTTGATTATTTCTTAAAAAAAGGTCTCTGGCTGTATTCATCATCGTTTCTTTTAATATTTTGCAAAAATGTGATACTGTACATGTAATTTGTACATGTTTGTCCTTAAATTCAATGCCATTATGGAGATTCTACAATAGTCTACTATAAATACAAATTGCACTTGCCCTTGGATCAGTGCAGAAAATGATTGGCTGCCTTTTCCGGGGTGGGGGTAGACTCCGAGGAGAGATGTGTAATTTCCTCAGTTTATGTTTGGGAAGTTATAATAAAATCTTTCCGTATTTTTATGTTGTAGTTCCCTTACTAGGTTCATGCGTGAGAATGTATGTGAATGCCGCAGGGTCATACTGTATGTGACATGAGGGCGACTTGCTCGACAGTCTTTTGGCATATTTAGCAGGGTTTTGTAAAGTTTGTCTGTTAATTACAAATGGGCTGTTAAAATTTTGAGATAAAGAAGACAAAAGTTTCAAGAATAAGAAGTTATACTTGCACATCATTGCACAAGAGAGTGTCAACATGTCGCATGTTAAATAGCATGTGCAAGAATGAATTTCAATGCACTCAATACCAGATAAACCAGTAATGGATTTTCCATGCAAAGTCAGAAGCAGTATGAAGGATGTGGGGACAGCTGAGCTGCAAATTAAGAGTCTTCCTCCTTAAAAATGGTTAGCCTCTGGTGCATTCTCCTGGACAAAAGTTCAGTTTTGATTGTGACATAATGATTTTGAGATATAAGAAATTCCTTAATATTTTGGAATACTGTAGACTCTTTTTTATGATCAAACCCTTTTATTCAAATCTACATAGAAAACAATATTACAATGTTATGCATTTCTAGAATTGCTGGACTCACAGGTGAAAAGACCCTCTTAGGATCAAACACTGAGGGCTGGGGACTCAACCAGAAGCTTGCTACTGTTGCCAAAACCATAACCTCTAGGCCAGGGGTGCCCACACTTTTTTCGGCTTGCAAGCTACTTTTAAAATGACCAGGTCAAAATGATCTACCTACATTATAAAAAAAAAAAAATATATATATATATATACAGTATATACACACATACTGAGTATACTTTATACATAAAATGTATGTTGTCGTGACTTGCATAACTGAATAACCTTTATGGCACAATAACAATTCAATACATTTATGGTCACTACAGTATTTGGATTTAATAATCGTTATGTGGGAAAAGGCTGACTCGCATAAATAAGTACAGCCGAATAAAGCAGTCAAGGAGCTTTTGAATTCAGCCAAGTGAAAAATGACGGCTGTCCGATTGACTGCGATTTTAGTTCCCTCACCTTTCTCTTTCTCAGGTCACTTTTTGGAAGGACATCAGTTTCATAGTTTTTACATTTTCCTACTTTGGAATAGCAATGATAGATTGACAGATCAAACCCACTTCGATTGTGACATTGTGAGAGAAAAATCATCTTCCAATTACACATCCAGCCCATACCCTCCCCAAACAATTTTTTTAAAATCCCTTCTTTAATCGATATAAATTGGAAGGCTCACTAGATCACAACCGGAGTTTTGCAGTAGCTCGCGCGTTTGATCGTGAGTGCAGGATGACCAGTGTGTTAGAAGAGAAGAGATCTCAGACTGGCTGCCCTGCATGTCAATCAAGTGGTAAATGCCATAAGGAGGATATATGATAGACTAACGTTTAAAAAAAAAATTTTTGAATGCAATCTACCTGCACTACCTTTGCGATCTACCAATCTATCTAGGTCATAATACCCTTGAAGACAACATATTGTTTGACAAGCCCACAGCATTTCTAAATTTGATTTTTGCTTTAACATTATGGTCCAGTAAATGATTAGATGGATCGTAATAAACAAGAAAGCAAAAAATAACTGACTTAAAATTTATTATTCAAATATGATGTGAATTAATTTTGGCAAAAATCTTTTCTGATATAGTCAGTGATACATGGCGTAAAAAATGGATGTATATCCAAATTCTTCCCCGCCAAGCAGGAGATTTTCCTTGCAAAATTATTCATTAAGATCAATAACACAATGACTTTAGAGTACTATCCATGGCTCAAAAACCTTTGCTTGATTATCTATTTTGTTATTAATGCTTAATGCATTACTCTCCCTAATATTGTTCAAGCAATTAGATTTTCTGAAGAATATGCAAAAACATTTGATATCTTGCTCAAGTTTCTTCTACTTGTTCTTTATTATTATATATCAAACCAATGATATGTTCTCTTTTTAATGAGTTTCATTCTCATTGGTCACAAAAGTTTTATCCATTCAGATTTTACATTTAGAAAACACTCTAAGAAGGCTTGTGCTTGACATGCAAATGTCAGAAGCCTGCTAATTCATGTTAGTGATTTAACAATACAACAAAAACACATGGCTTTAAAATGATTAGAATAATCTAGGAGAGTGACAGCACCAGTACAAATATTTCATGAACTTTAGATTGTTACTTTATAGAACTACTCCAAAAATACTTTGTTAAGCAGTGTAGGTTAACTTTAACAGTCAGCCAATTACTTACACTACTGACAAATCCAAGAAAGCTTTCTTTTCTTGTTGCTTTTGAGTAAACCTTTAGAAGGGGCTATGCAAGAAAATGAACATCCTAATTGTACATATTAACAAACTTTTTTTGCAGTAATACAGGAATGCATTTGACATGCCAGAATGAAACGATGTTACAAATCTACTGTTAAACTTAAGATTCATTAGTGACTATAAGACATTTTTAGCATTAACTGCCCGAGAGGACATTGGAGATTTACTAATATCTTGTATAACTGACAGAAAGCAAGAGCTAATATAAACAGTAGCTGCATTACCTCAGTCAGTTAAAAAGAGTTTAGTGATTCCAGCTGAGGTTAGAGAATGCATTGTTAGTCTTGCTGAAAGAAAGAGACATTTCAGAAAAGAATTATGCTGTTATTATGGTAGTTCAAGGCATTTAAAATCTCATAGCTTCGGAGAAAGGGATATTTACCAGTTCCAGAGGTCAGACTGATGATCACTTTTATTCATCCTCTGGGAGGCAACATTTTTTTCTTCTTATACAATTAAATGCTACTTTTTTCCTTTGAGGATTTTGTGGATTCTAGTGGATTCTGAAAATATCATTGGTACATTTATAGAAAAATTGAAAATTGAAACTATTTATCAAACGGTTAAGATTAAATTTCATTCAATTGATGGGTGGCAAATGGTTCACGGATAACAAATGCAATAATAGCACTACTAAACCTCTTCGGACCAATAAGGAGTCAACTTTTTTTTTAAGAAATAGACAGCCTTACTGCCAAAGTAATATTAGGCTGTTCCCTGCTTACCAGGGACAGTCCAATGTTTGACTGGGTAAAATTGATGTAATCAAATTAGGTTAATTTTCTTTAAAGAATTGTATTTCACCTATTTATCTGTCTTGCTTCAGCTATGTAATATTTGCTGTTCCCACTCACTGCCAGTACTTTTCAGATATTTTCAATAAAAATTAATCATTAACATTACCATCTTAGAGATTGTGACTATGCAAGCAATTTATTTACCCTGGGCACCTTTACCTAAAGCAGTGTTTCTCAAATAGTGGGGCGTGGCTCCGTCAAGGGGGGCGCGTTTGACCTCGGGGAACATGCTTTTTTATTTTTCTTTTAAATTTTTTTTAAATTTAGAATGCACTTTAAATCTTTTCTGTTACATTTAATAAAGCTATTCTTTGTTGTAAATTGGTCCATATTTCTTTCTTTTTTTATTCTCTTATATGTTAATAAGGATACAGTGTTATGCAGAGGTGTACTTATAACAATTTTATAGACAAATGATACTATTTATAGTCGCGCAGGGGGCGCGAGATGTTTTATTCTTCCTAGGGGGGGCATGACAGAAAATAATTGAGAAGCACTGACCTAAAGGAAGGTTATATTCACTATTAAAATTAGTATATTGTAATATTATATTAAACAGAATCTGGCTAATGGATTTAGTTGCCAGATTTCCCATTATGTTGAAAAGGATTAGTCTCTTCACCCATATACTGTATTAATTATAGAGATTTAAATAAAATCACAATAAAGAATATTTAGCCAACTCCATTAATCCCCTCTCTGGTTTATCATGTTTGTGATTCTACTGGATCTGTGAAGTGCTTACAACTAAATAGAATTTGTGAGGGAAATGAATGGAGGACTGTCTTTAATACTGGTTTGGATCATTACGAATATTAAGTAATGCCTCATGATTTACCTAATGCCTCTTAAACATTCCAGCCAAACAGTTTTCAGCCAGCAAAGATAAAAGCTGTTTTACAGTGGCTGGTGCCAGTTTCTGTTAATCAGGCCTAAAGATTTATTTGATTCACAAACTACTACAGGAACGTCATTCACTCTTCTAATAACTTCAATAATTGCTCTTTCTCTAAAAAATAAAATAATGCTGATTGTTTGGTTAGTGGAAGCATAGAAGGCACTTGTTCATTTAAGAAACATTTTTCCCAAGTTCCTGTATCTCTTTCTGACTGTTTATAGTTTTTTGAGGCTGAAGCTTCAAATAAGGGAGTAGGAATTGTTTTATGATAATGGTTTACAGACCCATGAGGAATTGCATTCTTATGTTTTTTAACTGACAGCCAAAGAAATTTATGATGTTTGAAATATGGAGTGAGCTGGAAAAAAACTTGCTGTTGAAGATGAAGGCAGTGGATAGATGGAATTCAAGAAGTATTTATTGTATATAATAATAATAATAATAATAATAATAAATCTTACTCACTCAACATGGTCAGTTAATAATCCAAATATTTAAATGTGCAAATACTTAAAGAACTAAGGAAGCTTTTATGTTTGCTCCAGATTAATTAAAATCTGAAGTGTTATTCTGGACTCAGTGCTCAAAATTACAAGTGTGATAATAGTTTTTACATTACTTTGTGAAGTATTTAAGGGGTTTTCTTTGTAGAGAATGTATTGTGAAGATGTTTGATCATTTTGCATGCATTTGATTTAGTTACATTATGTTGAAAATATGGTGGTGTTTTATGTCTATAGTATCCCTACTTGAATAACAAACAAAACCTCTTTAGTGTAGTTAGCTGTTTCTCGAGTAGGCCGAATTCTAAGTTTGTTTGGTTTTAACTTGTCTTTTGTTTTTGACTATGTCAGAGATGGCTGGGGTGGTGACCCGGCCGGGACGCCCAGGAGGACCGGAGGAGGGCTTATGCCTTCCCCAGACCATGTGGGCGCGACCACCCTGGTACCTTTGGGGGCCACGGGTGCAGAGCTTTGAAGCTCCACCCTGTAGGGGCCCGTGGTCACCACCAAGGGGTGCCCCTATGCCTTTGGAACCCTGGACCTCAACAATTTCGCCATGGGGGGAAAAAGAGCAGGGACACCAGGAGTGCCTCCGGGGATGCAGCTGGCACTTCCGCCACACTGGGGCGTGTCGGTGGAAGATTGCCGGGAAACACCTGGACCACATCCGGGTGATTATAAAAGGGGCCGCCTCCCTTTATTCAAGGCTGGAGTTGGGAGAGTTGTGGACAGAGCTTGGTGGAGGAGGCAGGCGGCGGCCTGAAGAAGTGAAGGCATTTGAGTTGTGGCCAGGACTTTTGGGGGACTTGTGGGGTTTGTGTGACACTTTGTAAATATGGATTGTGTTAATAAACGTGTGTGGGGTGATTTTAAGGCCAGTCTCCACAACTCTTATAGCTGGTTTGCCTCCGTAGCTTGTTTGCTCATGCCTCAATGTCTCTCTGATTTTGACTTTGGCTCAACTTTTACTATGATTTCTCGTCTCATATAATTATTTTCTGGTTGTATTTGTGTACACTCAAAATAATCCATGGATACTGTCTTATTACAACAAGGACATCTGGGCATTCAACAAACCAAGGAACTTAATAGGAATTATTTTTGTTGGCATATTTTACAAAAGGACATAAAATAATATGTAGAAGCTTACCCTAATATAAAAAGCAGAGCTTCTTAATCCATTTGTAATTTTTGAGAAACTGTAGTTGCATATTCCCATAGATTTTATTATCAGCCTACCTTTATCTAAGGGATTTATTACTGTTCTTACAGGGATGGGTTCTTCTTTAAAATTGCTCATCGTACACTATTAAAATGACTTACCCATTTCTCTGTACTCACTGATATTTTAAATTTCAGAAACCTGTTCCTTGATCAATTTTCTTCATCAGTTGTTTCATTGTGGACATCAGTTTACCTGTCAGGTCTGGAGTTATTTTTCCATTCACTTTGAGAATTGTGTTTGACTTCAGGATACCCCCTTATCAAATGAATAAAAGGACTATCAAAAATGAGAGAAATATGTACTTTGAAATATCAACGATGTACAATCCTATTAGTCTAGTACTTTACCCAAGGGTGGAATTCTGTGAGCTATTTGTTATTTTTCGTGCTCACCTGTTGAGAGTGTATATAGTTTTCAACCATACCTTTTGTTTATCATCAACCAAGCAAATCCTTCCCATAAAACTGGTCAGAGAGTCTGGATGACTTAAAGAATATTTCTGGATGAGTGTTCCATCACAGAATTAAGCTCCTTGGTTTCTTGGCTTATACAAATTGTGGAAAAGATTAGTTATTTAAAAGCTTGTTTGTATACACTCTTTTCATGTCTTTAGCTTAACGTCTGTTTTTAAAAGTACTTTATCATATTGCTTTTTTCTTTCTTCTTCAGTTGTTGTTGATATTCCAAAGAATATGAAGTTGTAGTGCAGTGGAATGATCTGATCTGTCTGCTCTTGTTGCTTTATATAAAGGCTAAAGTGACAAAGAAGTAGGAGGTAGAAGACTGCAAGCCCCAAAAGGTGACTTTAGGATGCACTTGCATACCCGATGGATCTGATAAAGAGGGAGTTGAGTACCCCATTTTGGGGATGGACAGATGACAAACTGGAGATATGGAGGAGGGCAAGATCGGAACACCAGGCTGAGAAAAGACATAAGAACTGACTAAAGAGACTGATGATCTTTACTCTAACTGTATATTTTAACCTGTAATAATTAATGTAAACAAGTGTGATACTGTAATTTAACTGTATTTGAAGAGGTTGACGCAAGTCTCGAGTTTCACAAAGACAGTTGGGATTAACTCTTCACACAGAAAGATAATGAGAAGATTGAGAAAGTGAGATCAACATTAAAACCGTGGCTTCAGTTAACCTGATCATCCTACTGAGACTTGGGAAGCAAGAGAAGATATAAAAGGGCTATGCACCTAAGTCCTCCTGGGTGTCTGTCTTTCTTGGTAACACTTTACCTTTTGGAAAGTAAACATTTGAATGTCATTAAATTAGTGAGCCAACTTCTAGTTGTTTTGTATTGGGATGAGATATCTGCATTCTCATATTAAATGTATTGCTGATGAGAAATCCATACTAGTAATAATAATGTGTGTTTGAATGGTACTAGATCTTGTCTATCATTTCTTCCTCATTCATCAGGGTAATCATTCATCTCTGGTGCTTATTTAACAATATTTTAACAAAAAAGCCTGTGTTTTGCACATTTTGAGCATATAGTGAAGTGACTTGACATGTAGACTATGCAACACATATAACGTGAGATTTTTTCACTGACATTTTTATAATGTTTTCTGTGGCTCACTGTTGGTCTACTTAGACGCCCACTCTATCAGAAAGTTGTTATCTCCATTTCCCATGAAAACATGAGATTAAAAATATTTCTTGACCATTACATGGAAACTATATTGTGTAAGTGGCAAAAAACACAATATTTGGATGGAGTATTCATTTAAGTGTAATCTTAAAAAACATTATCTATCTGTTCTAATATAGAAGAGTCTGCACATTTGCAGGAGAGCACTACCATAGTCTACAGTCATTTTCAACCATTTTTGAAGAGCTTTCCATATTTTTTCACCATGTTTCAATTTTCAGATTTTATTTTTATTCACTTTATTAATTTTATTTCTCATTACAAGGAATGAGATTCAGATACCTAAAATATACATCACTAGTAAATCAAGGAAAAATATTTTTCATGTTATTCTCTACATCCCACACCTGACAAATTCAGGGAATTATGTGATCAGACAATCCAGTATTAAATTGTCCCCGAACTACACCAAAAAGACTGTCAGAGGCCCAGCTTGTTATGAAGGGTGGGCTAGAATTTTTCCAGTTGAGCAATAATTAAATATCAAAGTTTGGTCACCCCCAATTACTCCACATTTTCAGATACATGTTGAAACTTCTAGATCTTTGCTTACCTTTCCTTTTACTGAACTTAACCTAAGAGTGCACTCATCAACTGTTAACTAACTAATTAAATACAAACTTATAAGGTGGAAAAACAAATTGGTTTATGTTCAAAATGTCAAAGGCATCATCATTTACATATCAGAGAAAATCTCATCACATTTTATCCTTGGGGAAGTCAGAGCTTTCTTATAGGCATGCAGGAACTCTCATTCTTCATTTCTCTCAACTCATCCAACTTTTTAATTTTACACTTATTGCAAAAATTGCAAAACCCTCTCTTTGGATCTCTACTAATGTCATCTTATTTATTCATAAATCCTTTAGAACCTAATACTCTTACTGTAGAGCTCTCAACCAAAAGGTCATTGGCATCCACTGGAGGAGCAATGTGGGGCAGAGGCGTATGTGCTCTACCCAGAAAGCCAAGGTATAGTTTTTTCAGTATTGCTGTCTTTGTGTTAATGGATTTGACCTAGAATTACTTTGGCAAAACTATTAATTATATTTTGTTTTCAATCTTTACTTTGCATTTACATTGAAACCCCATATTCTAAATATGCATTCAAAAAATTTTTAAAAGCATGCACATGTGCACGCACCAGTGAAAATTTGAAATTGCCTGCCGATCCAGAAAAGATGAAATCATGCTGCATGTTATCATATCATAGGACTGTGTTTGGTAGTCTTGGTGTTTGAAAGTGTTGTGCTTTGATTTTTTGCTGTTATATTTACCCTATTATTAAATTAAACATGTTTACAAAGAAAGTGGAAAAGGAGAGTGTAACTGCCCATCCACTAATCCTTTCCTTGCAGTTCAGTATTTCATTTGGTAAGTAATCATTCTTTTAAAGTTGCCTTATTTTATTTTGCTTAGCATTATATCAATTCATTTTGTGTTTTAAAATATTATTATTTATTCCAGTGTATGTAAGCAGAATTTAATACACAATTAAACTTTATGCCATCTTAAACTTAAAATATGATATCTGAATGATTGGCAATTTTTGAGCATTTGTTTCAGGTTTTTTTACTAACTGACATATCCCAGTATGTGTTTTTTAAGTCACTGAATCATATTTTTCCATTCATTTTATTTTCAGTTAAAAAAATCATTTTGCATCGTTTCCATTGCCATTTTGTTTTCCATGGAGTGCTGATATTTTGAGTTGTCTTCACCATGAAGTATCATCTGTTGCTACAGAGTGTCATCCCAGACGTCACACATTTGATGTCCCAGCGTGATGCTATGAAGATTGAAACAGATTCATCATCATCCAAGTTTCTGGATATTCTAATAAAAACCTCTGATTGTGTGTTATTTATTGTTCTTTAGAATTCGTGGTTTTCTGATTTTTTCTACTAAATTTAAACTTCAACTTACTGAGTTATGTTTTTAAACAAATGATAGGACTGATATTTCATTTCAGTTTTCTGATTCGCTTAATGTTTTCCCTCATGTCTGTCCTCAATAACTCTGGTTATTGCCTTTCCCCACGTAATGCATAACAACACTGGAAAGTAAAAAGAAAACATATTGTAAATTATTCATGATCCTAATTGGGACCATATACACAATATGTTCAAAACTTTGTGGACACTTCAACATTACATCTGTATGAGTATGTTGGACATTCAATTCCAAAACCATTGGTGTGTGGTCTATGCGTTTGACGTTTTCCAAATAAAGTGTCTTATGTTTCACTATACAGTTTATTAATTTCAGTATATAATGTATGTGTGTCACTATAGAGTGTGTACACCTCAACATAGTGTATGCATTTCACTATAGAGTGTATGATTTTCAGTATACCTGTATAGTAAAAGCATTTCAGTATGCAGTGCATACATTTCAATATAGAGTGAATGTGTAATTAAATATGATTTATGCCTCATGCATTAGTGATCAGACGTTCATTATTTACTGACTGTGCTACCTTTAAAGACAGGTTTAAATTTAAGTAATTAATGTAGAGCTCGTGAAATGCATATGCCTCAGTTATATACCATTTGGTATGGGATTGTAAAAGTAGTGTTATGGTCTATGATGCGCCATCTGTTGGAATGACAAATTAAATGAATTTTACTAACAATTTTCATGATGTGCAATCTTTTGGAATGACTGAGACATAGCAACCAGATGGACACACAGACACTTATTTCTTTTATTTGGGTGGATGCCTGCATATTGATCAAGAAATGAAGTATTTGAACTTAACTGGGGTAATTACTTGTAAGTAGAAACTACATCCTATTTGGACACTTACCATTCAAATATGTGTGGCATTTGCTTACACTAAACTTGTCATTTTATTTTATTTTATTTATTTATTTTATTTATTTAACATTTTATTCATTTTATTAAAATCAAATAACATTCTCTATAAGCAAGTCAAGTTTAACAAAACTAGGTTTGAAGCAAATCAACCCCCAACTTGTCATCTTTTAGTTGCTACACTAATGAACATTATTTTGGCCTCAAAAAACACACAAACAACACAAATGTAATATTTGGCAATTCAGTTTCAGCAATGAAGTACACTTTTTCAACAGCCCTGCTGTGTGTGTGTGTGTGTCACTGATATAATGTCTGGCCAAAGTTTTGAAATATTAACTAAATACATTTTATTTTGAAATTAATATAGGTCATATATAGAGATGAGGTTAAGTGTACTTTGTGTTTTATTATTGCATTGTTTATTTTGAGTTATTTTTCTCGTCTTTAAGTTGTTTTATTGGTTTCATGTTATTACGTATTGGTGTTTTTTTGTGGGTGGAACCCCCAAGAGATGGGACCACCTTTCCATCTTCATTTAGGAACTGCCCCAGCCCTACTAAGGCTGTGGAGACAAGAGGCTCAGTGAGGATCATTGTGAGGTTATTCTGAGTATACTGGTCATGATTGGATTTTTAAATAGTTTGCTTTTTGGCAACTCATTTAATGCTTCTGGTTGCTCTGTGGAACTTTTGTTACAATTTGTTGGTATTTTTCAAATAAATCTTTTTATAAACATGTGTTTGTTTGTCCATCTGTGCGCAAGCTAAGCTTTATGGTTACCCTCCACTTGTGGGGCTTTTTGAGATATTTTGGGACTTTTAAGGTTATGTCGAGGCTAACATCCCATTTATGCTTGTGAAGCCTGAGGCCACTGGTGTGGTTGTTAGCACCTCAGAGTGATGCTTTTTTCTGGCATGCAGTGGAGGCCTGTCCTGGGCAGTGAAGCCATTTAGATGCCTCAAACCCATTTTGCATTCGTGTAATCTCCAATTCAGAACAATATGAAGCAGTCCATCCTATTACCATTGATGACCAGATACAGGTAGAGATGTAGCCAATTTATTTGAAACTTGGCTCAACTATCACTTGGTAAAACTATTGTTGGCATTGTCCAACACTCCGTTTCCCTCCGCACCCCAAAGACATGCAGTTTAAAATATCTAACACTCTAAGGCTGGTTCCTTCGAGGAGCCCAAAGCTGTCTGAATGCTCAACTGCTTCAAAGTCATCCTCCTCCATGTTAAATAATGAATACATAGATGGACAAAAACTGTAGCCATGTTCATTGCAATCAGTGGATGAATGCTATTTAGCTTTTCATTTGTCAAAACTTTGTATGGCACTGAATTAAAAAGTGATTAATCATTTCAGTTCACTGATTTAACAGTGTGACAATACAACTTAAGAAGATTGCAAATTGCAGATGACCAGTCACATCACTGCTTTCTTAAAAAAATGAATGAATCATGCATTTTTATTTCTAAATTATTTCCAAAATGGGGTAAAATGCCTATAACAAAATCTGCTTTGTGCATTGAGTGAGCAATGGGTTTTCCCTGTTAAAGTTAAAACCATGAAAGATTTTTAAGTAACAGGCATGATTCCATGAGTTTCAAGGTGAAATCTAAGCCCAATATTTAGTAAAAGTATTAGCCAATAAATTGTTAATGGTATATTTATGAAAAGACATTGTCATATTAATATATGTCCTTTTAAAAAAAAATCAAATCACATTTACAGTCATGTGAAAAAATAAGTACAGCCTATGATTTTTTTTTCTTTTTTAACAAGTGTGATTTGATACTCATTTAAAGAGGATCTTTAGATAAAGATGACACAAAAAATTGAAAAAAAATATTTTGCTATTGTTTATTCAAAGAAAGATAACTAGATACTGTATGCCATTTCTGTCTGTGGTAAGCCCTGGCATTGCCTCCTTTGATAGAAACAATCTCAAGTAGGCATTTTCTATAACTGCCTGCCAGTCTCTGATAGCAACTGAGAAAAAGTTTTTTCCACTCCTACATATAGAATTCCTTCAGCTTTGTGATGTTTGAGTGGTGCCTTATGTACATGGCCCGTTTCAGATCCCCTCACAGCATCAAATATGGGATTTTACTTGCCTGAACAGTTTATTTCTTTCTTTTCACCTATTCCTTGGTGGATTTACTGGTATGTTTAGGGTCACTGTCGTGTTGCCAGGTTCACCTTGATTTGAGCTTCAGTTTTTTGACAGGTAGTCTAACATCATCCTCAAACAACCAGTGGAAAAATTAATCATTCGTAGTGGATTCTAAAATAGTGAGTTGACCAGGTGCTGATGCAGCAAAACAGATCTGAAACATAAAATTTCCACCATCACGATTTACAGTTGTTATCAGGTTCTTTTGATGAAATATGGACACTACAGTTTACTTCATTTTCCAAAAAAGTGCATGTTAGGTGAGTTGGTAATTCCAGAGTCTCCATGTGTCCTTCAAAGGACTGGTGTCTAATCCAATATTGTTTTTGTTGCTTTGCTCCTCACATCAGTATTAATCTGGTTTGAAGATTTATGTTGTTTTGCGACTGATTTGTTTTGTTGTTAGATCTTCAATTCAGATGTTGAGGGTTCTTTCAGTAGAGCCTTTGCAAAATTCTTTTTCTTTCTTATAAATATGGATAACTTTATATAAGGTCTACAGATGCGTTTTTATATAAAACGCAAGAATAAAGTGTACAATAGACTTACAGTAGCAAGGTATCAGGATTGCCCATATCCTTTTCCTATTATTCTCAGCAGCAAGGCCAGTTATGTTATAATATAAAAAAGTTAAGTGTGTAACTTAAGAATTACCTACACATCTAGTGCCCTGTTTATATACTACCTATAAAAATTTCAAGAAATATTTTAATTTTAAAAGTTTTCAAATTTCATATAATGCAGTTTGAAATGCCTTGCCACACTGCATGGGTCCAAGAATTAAAACTTCCTATGTGCATTTCAAAGCCCCACGTCAAGTACATGGTATTATCTTTTCTGATTTTTGCATATCACCATAGGCATCATCTATAGGGGGCAATCCTGGAGCAATTTTATTGAAAAGTCATAATGATAATGATGGTAAAATAATAATGGTAAAAATTTGTTAAAAAAATCCAGTCCTGCATTTGACTCTCTGTGTTGCTATAGCCTAATGATGCTACATTCACATTGCACCTAAAAGTGTCTCAATTTTGTTTTTTGACTCATATATGATATTTTTTTTTAGTTTATAGTTTTTCAAGTCATTCATATCCAATGTAACTGTATAGTGATATCCTGGATCTGCAAAATTAAAAATTATTTTATCTGACAGATGTGATCTGAACAGTAAATACCAGCTGGTCATCTCATGATAGTTTTCTTGCTGTTTGTTTGTTTATTTATTTATTTATTTTTTGCATTTGACAACCAAATTTATATCACGTAAATCACTTGAGGGAATGAAATTAGAACATTAAAACATTAGAACAATCTAAACAGAAACACGCCATTCAGCCTAACAAAGCTTGCCAGTCCTAAAAAACTGCTTTTCTGCAGGTTGTTTTCAGGTAGCCAAGAATTTCTTGGAAGTCAGTCAGTGAGTCAATTAGGGACATGTAACTTTACATTAGCCAGAATTAATTACATTTTGTTCAAAATCCACACTTCCATAATATAGTACCATTCAAATTGGTGGCCTCAATAGATACAAAAGTAATAGTTTATGAATCAAAATTTTCACTGTTCTGTTCTTTTTACAATAGACAGAGTGAAAGCTTTGCCAGCTTAATCTCTTTTCAACTTATGTTAATCTTTAATGTTTATAGTAAATGGATATTCAATATCTGCCCTTAATGGGTTAAAATATGTTGTTTTGTTTTCCTTTTGAGCTCACAATTGAAACCTTTAACATTCCAGCTTACAGATTTTAATAATTAGTCAATTTTATGTAGATTTTGTATTTTAGGGTAAGTTTTCTAGGCAGCTTTCAAATGAATTGTGCATTCTGTCTTGCAGCCTTTTGAAACATTTCAGCGAGCCAAGCCTTGCAACCAGTATTGTCTCAAAATGACAGTATGAGTATGGTAAATGTAACTTTTTAAAACTCCCTTCATGTTTTATTCTCCAGCTTAGCCTTCCAAAATATCAGCTAAGACTGAACCCTTCTAAGTCCCAGTCCTCTGACATGTTCTGAAGCCAAACACTCCTAAAAATGTGTATACCACAGCCACAGTTTTGATACAAAGTGAATTAATTTTTTTTTCGTTTATTCATATTTTGCAGTCTTTTTGTTGCATCTCTGCTGACTTTGTCCAATGTCAATGGACTCAAGCTAGCTGCTATGTATATCTCGTGTCAATGTAGTGATTAGATGCCATTTTTCTTAAAAGAGAAGTCTTGAAGTAAATTCTAGTTGGAACTTTATCTAAAAAGTTGAAAAAAGTGGAACTTGTGGAATAATGAGAGATTTTGTTTCATAAATAATTTCAGATTACCAATGAAAGGCCTATAATGAATGAGCAACTTCCTCTAAAGGTTTCTAACGGTCACATACTAGTTTTGATATTTTGGTGGCAGAGATATAAATACATTATACACTTAGGAAAAATGATATGTATTAGGTTTTCTTTTACTGTAGTTGCAGTTTTTTCAGTGTTTTATTTTGTCTTGCAGTTGTTTTCAGTTATAGCTGCTGTTATTAATTATATATATTTTTTGCTCTTTTACCATAGTTTGCAGATGGTTTCTTTTATCTGAAACAATTTTATTGAATACTTGTGATGAGACATTTTGAGAAGGTGAGATAATAAAACATTAAGAGCCACTAGTTATTGTTTAACTTTCAGTGGTCTCACTCATGAGATTTCTGTTTGTCTCAGCTATGCTCTTTACTTAGTTTTCCAATACCTGCACTACAAGAAACACAAGACTTCCTTCATCTTTCTTCTAGGAAACCCTAGAGCAAGAATGTTTTCAATGCTAGGAAGGGGAGTTATAATACAAGCTAAAAATAATGGCTTAAACTGTGTTACTGAATCAAAGAATTCAATGCCAATCTTATGACATGTTGATATCAAAAATCTAGAAGCAATGCTACACAAGGGATACGGAGAATTAATAAGAATAAATAATTTGAACACCCATAATTAAAACTTGTATGACAGTTTGGGAAGGTCCTTTCTTGTTTCAGCATTACTGTGCCCTTATGCAAAAAACCAGCTCCATAAAGACATGGCTTGAGGTGTTTGATGTGATGACCTGAACTGAGCACTAACCTCAACCCTTTTGAACACCTTTATGATGAACTGGAATGCTGAATGTGAACCAGGCCTTCTTGGTCAACATCAGTACCTGACCACACAAATTCTCTTTTGGTTAAATGGGCACTAATTCCCATACACTGGACAACCTTGTGAAAATCCTTCCCAGAACAATATAGGTTACTGTAACCACAAAACAGGGTCCAACCCCATATAAATGACTGTGAGTTCGGAATGAGATGTCCAGCAAGCCAATATAAATGTGATTATGTGAGCGTCTACAGACTTTTAGCCATATAGTTTATACTAGCAAAATACCCACACTTCGCAGCGGAGAAGAAGTGTGTTAAAGAAGGTATGAAAAAGAAAAGGAAACATTTTAAAAATAACAGTCTCGTTTATACCTCGTGTCTTCTCATTAAACTTGTATCACGTGAATATTGTATTCGTCGTAGGCATGACAAACGGCAGTGGCAGCGTGTCTATAAACTTAATTTAAACTTACGGTTTACACCGTGCTTTGTTTCCGCAGTAGCTGCACTTATGAATATGCTTGTATGCGTCACTCACTTCATATTCTTTTGCTGCCTTCTCAATTGTGTAATGCGTTTTTTGTTCTGCATTCTTTGGAGCTCTTCCTTGTTCTCTACGTACTGCGTTCACATGAGCCGCTTTCTTGTGTGATCTTGCGATGTCCACGGCTTTATTTAATGTTATCTAAGACCTGGCACTTAAAAGTTTCTCACTACAGCAATTTTAACTCCGTTACAAAGTGATCCAAAGTCTCATTTATACCTCGTGTCTTCTCATGAAACTTGTATCTTGCGAATATCGTATTCATTCATGACAAGCGGCAGGCATGACAACACCATGCGTTTCCGCAGCGTGTCTTGTATAAGCTTAATTTAAACTTACGGTTTACACCATGCTTTGTTTCTCACTACAGCAATTTTAACTCCATTACAAAGTAGCTGCACTTATGAATATGCTTGTATGACGTCCATAAACTTAATTTAAATTCACGCTTTGTTTCCGCAGTATATTATTTTGCTGCCTTCTCAATTGTGTAATGCATTTTTTCCTTGTTCTCGTTTCTGCGTTCACAGTCAGTTCATGTGAGCCACTCTCTTGTGTGATCTTGCGATGTCAATGGCTTTATTTAATGTTAGCTAAGACCCAGCACTTAAAAGTTTCTCTCGCACTTTCGCTGAGTTTGTGCCAAACACTAGACCATCTCATCTTCGTTTGCATAAGCACAGTCCTTCAGCCCCGAATATTTACCTTATATGGGCAGGCACTCAATTACGTGGGAGGCTTGATGATGCGGGACGCAACTCCGCCTCACACGGCGACCGAGCTGCAGGCTATGGCCGTATATATGGTCGAAAGTAGGTTTCAGTTATGACCGTTATACGTAGAATTTTGAAATGAAACCTGCCTAACTTTTGTAAGTAAGCTGTAAGGAATTAGCCTGCCAAATTTCAGTCTTCCACCTACACGGGAAGTTGGAGAATTAGTGATGAGTCAGTCAGTGAGGGCTTTGCCTTTTATTAGTATAGACGAGAAGGGCAGGTGGAGCTTACAAAGTGGTCTGAATATAAATTAGCAGTTGCCTTAGTACTTTAAACATTTCAGACTAAATTTGACTTAAAAAAATCAAAACACAAAGGTAATTGAGGGCACATACAATTGCTGTAAATTGAAGAAAAACATGTGCAATCACTCTAATAACTCTAATCTATATATTTTCAGAGAACATAACACATTCATTTATTGGCTGTCAGCACTGATTTATAAAAAAGTATAAAAGTACTCCTACATTTTAAATACTGATACTTACAAAATTGTTACAAAAATGTATCCTTTGATCAAATCTGCTTAATCTAATTTCAGGCTCACAAGTATGCACACTGTGGGCAAGTCAGAGTTCCCAGACAATCTAACATACATGCCTTTAAACACTGGAATGAAGAAAACTGAAGTGCATGGAAAAAATCCACATTGACTTGGAGAGGATGTTAAAATTCCTAAATAATTGTGACTGGTGTTTGAACTCTCCTGGAAATGTGAGACTAACCACAGCACCACCAGCACAATTACAGACTAACAAAAACAGTTTATACCAAGTTTGTTAGGGAACTATGTGCTTAACAATAACATATACTGTATTGTTCTATCATGTTATCAGATCACATGTGACATGCACCTAACACATAAGGAACCAACTAACTAATAGGGAATTGAAAGAAATGTGAAAACCAGCTATACAGCTGTTACCTGAAACAACTTACCTGTCTAACTATCCATGTTGTACCCTGCATATTCAACCCCCAGGAACCTCTAATGGCAGTTAGCTTGCTGACTGTGACAGTGTTTACTCCATAACTTCAGCTCAGTTTACTGCCAATAGAAGCCTTTACTAAAGTGACTTTTGTACCCTTGATGGACTGCAATTAGACAAGGAATGACAAATATCTTCTCATCTCACTAAGGCTTCAGACTTTCACCTAAAAATCAGAAGAATTATAGCATAAGAGGGTTCCTCTAGAGTGCCTCTTTCTTTTGCATGACTTGGCTCAAAAACTAATCAGCACATCATCATTTCATAACAGACTTAAGTTTTGAGTTTGGTATTTTTCCAACCTGCCATTTAAGCTCTACACCATCCACAAGAAACTGTGACACACACAGACACATACCCATCATCGAGATATCAATGTTTTCGGTATCGGGACCCTAATACGTCGAGATCCATTGAAAACTGGAGTTCGAAATTTTTAACAAATCTAAAACTTTCGCTCCTACCCCATAGTTTATAGTGGGGTAGGGCACAAAGCGCAAAAAAACATCATTTGGCTTTGTAATCGAGGATGAATAAGAAACAGGGATCCCGTATTCTAAATAAATGAGCTTTACTTACTGGCTCTTCGACAAATGCTGTGCTTGAGCTTGGCATAGCCATTGGCCATCTGGGGGAACTTGGTTTGATTTTAAATAGAAAGTTGCTTGAGGCATGTTGCAGCACATGGTGTGAATGTGCTAGCGTCTACCTGGATTGGCGTGGGGGGTAGACAGAGGTGGCAGATTGACTGGATAATCTTGTAGAGTATATTTAAGAAGTTGCCGGTCAACAGGGATCATCAGTGGCCCTAAAGGCGAGGTGGGGTTAAGCATAGCTGAGTTATAAAAGGAGCAGTTGTTTTACTTGACAGCTTTGTAAATATTTTATTTTTGTATGTATGTGTATATAAACTGCTCAAAAAAATTAAAGGAACACTTTGAAAACACATCAGATCTCAATGGGAAAAAGAAATCCTCCTGGATATCTATACTGATATAGACTGGGTAATGTGTTAGGAACGAAAGGATGCCACATCGTTTGATGGAAATGAAAATGATCAACCTACAGAGCCCTGAATTCAAAGACGCCCCAAAAATCAGGGTGAAAAAATTATGTGGCAGGCTAGTCCATTTTGCCAAAATTTAATTGCAGCAACTCAAAATTATGCAGCACTTTGTAGCCCCTGTGTTCTTGTATACATGCCTGACAACATCGGTGCATGCTTCTAATGAGATGACAGATGTGTTGTGGGGGATCTCCTCCCAGATCTGGACCAGGGCATCACTGAGCTCCTGGACAGTCTGAGGTGCAACCTGGTGGCATTGGATGGACCAAAACATAATGTCCCAGAGGTGTTCTATTGGATTTAGGTCAGGAAAGTGTGGTGGCCAGTCAATGGTATCAATTCCTTCATCCTCCAGGAACTGCCTGCATACTCTCACCACATAAGGCCAGGAATTGTCGTGCACCAGGAGCCACTGTACCAGCATAGGGTCTGACAATGGGTCCAAGGATTTCATCCTGATACCTAATGGCAGCCAAGGTGCCTTTGTCAAGCCTGTAGTGGTCTGTGTGACCCTCCATGGATATGCCTCCCCAGACAATCATTAACCCACCACCAAACTGCTCATGCTGAATGATGTTACAGGCAGCATAATGTTCTCCATGGCTTCTCCAGACCCTTTCACTTCTGTCACGTGCTCAGGGTGAACCTGCTCTTATCTGTAAAAAGCACAGGGCACCAGTGGTGCATCTGCCAATTCTGGTATTCTATGGGGAATGTCAATCGAGCTGCATGCTGCTGGGCAGTGAGCTCAGGGCCCATTAGAGGACAAGGGGCCCTTGAGTCACCCTCATGAAGTCTTTCTGGTTGTTTGGTCAGAGACATTCACACCAGTGGCCTGCTAGAGGTCATTTTGTAGGGCTCTGGCAGTGCTCATCCTGTTCCTCCTTGCCCAAAGGAGCAGATACTGGTCCTGCTGATGGGTTATGGACCTTCTATGGCCCTCTCCAGCTCTCCTAGAGTAACTGCTTGTCCCCTAGAATCTCCTCCATGCCCTTGAGACTGTGCAGGGAGACACAGCAAACCTTCTGGCAATGACACATATTGATGTGCCATCCTGGAGAAGTTGGACTACCTGTGCAACCTCTGTAAGGTCCAGGTATCGCCTCATGCTACCAGTAGTGACACTGACTGTAGCCAAATGCAAAACTAGTGAAGAAACAGTCAGAAAAGATGAGGAGGGAAAAATGTCAGTGGCCTCCACCTGTTAAACCATTCCTGTTTTGGGGGTCATCTCATTGTTGCCCCTCTAGTGCATCTGTTGTTAATTTCATTAACACCACAGCAGCTGAAACTGATTAACAACCCCCTCTGCTACTTAACGGACCAGATTAATATCGCATAAGTTTCATTGACTTTATGCTATACTCTGATTAAAAAGTGTTCCTTTAATTCTTTTGAGCAGTATATATATATGAGTGATGGTTTTGGTGGAGGTATATATACATTTTTGGCTTTGAAATAGTTTTTCTTTTCGGATTGGTGCAATTATTTTTCTTTTTTGTATTGTAAATTCAAAAGGAGACAGCATAAAGGTTTGGGGTTTCCGGCCCCGTATACTGTAAAATTATCCACAGTCAAATAAACAAAACAAGGTCAAAAATATATAAACACAAGCTGTTCATATGCATGACGCCGAAGATGGCGTCGGCGGCCATTTTATGTAGGAGGAGCCGGAAGTGGAGGAATGCTGGGAAGGAATCGTGAGGGAAGATGGGATTGATGACGTCACGAACAATGGCGGAGGAAGGGTGGAAGTAACGTGCTGCGGGAAAACGAGGCTTATGGTGGCGGAGCGTTTTTTTTTTCTGCAAGAAAGCAAAGGAGAAAGGTTTGTACCCTGCCACTCCCTGCCGGCGAACGTCTTCTGAAGCGTGTTAAGGTCCGTCCGCGGTCTCCTACTCGCGTGTGTGTGACACGACCCCCCCCCTCAGCCCAAGACCGTCAGGTCGGGTGGACCTAACCGAACGGCCGTGGATACGAGAGGGCATCGGCATTGGCCTGAAGGTTGCCGCGACGATAAGTGACAGTGAACTTATAGGGTTGCAAGTCCAGAAACCACCTGGTGACCCGCGGATTCGATTCCTTGTGTAGGGACATCCACTGAAGCGCAGCGTCACCAGAGTGAATTCGCGACCCAACAGGTAGTAACGAAGATGAGTCACTGCCCACTTAATGGCCAAGGCTTCCTTCTCCACTGCTGCATACCTGGTCTCTCGGTCCAGCAGTTTCCGGCTTAAGTACATCACGGGGTGTTCGACACCATCGACGGTTTGGCTCAACATGGCGCCCAGGCCTGTGTCCGAAGCGTTGGTTTGGAGAATAAAAGGGAGCCCAAAATCAGGTGTCCTTAATACAGGTGCCGACGTTAGGGCCTTTTTTAGGTCACTGAATGCGTGTTCCGCCTTGTCGTTCCATACTACGTATGAAGGAGCGCCCTTCTTTGTTAAATTAGTCAAGGGTGCTGCCCTTTCGGAGAAGCGGGGTACGAACCGGCAGTAGTACCTCACCAACCCCAAGGAAGCCTGCACCTGTCTCTTGGTATTCAGACGGGGCCATTCCAAAATGTCCTTAATTTTTGAACATTGTGGTCTCACCTGTCCTCGTCCCACAAGGTAGCCTAAATACTTGGCCTCCTTCAAGCCAAAAAAACACTTACCGGGGTTTATGCGGAGGCCGGCTTTAGCTAGTGTCGTGAGGACAGCAGAGACCTGTAATAGATGCTCCTTCCAGGTTCCGGAATAGATGACCACGTCATCCAGGTAGGCGGCACTATAGAACTGGTGGGGCTTCAGCACTCTATCCACCAGACGTTGAAAGGTCGCGGGGGCCCCGTGCAGCCCAAATGGGAGGACCTTGTATTGCCAATGTCCGCTAGGGGTGCTAAAGGCCGTTTTCTCATTTGCAGATGCTGTTAAGGGAATTTGCCAATACCCTTTCGTCATATCAAGAGTAGTCAAGTATCGAGCCGTACCCAGCCGTTCAAGTAGGTCATCAATGCGGGGCATCGGGTAGGTATCGAATTTGGAGACCTGATTCAGACGTCTGAAGTCATTACAGAACCTCCAGGAGCCGTCCGGCTTGGAAACGAGGATGATGGGACTAGACCAGGGACTATGGCTTTCCTCAGTAATGTCCATATCCAACATCCGTTGCACCTTTAGTTCCACTTTGGCGCGTCTCTCCCGGACGATTACTCTGGGGTCCGTGACTATGTCGTGAGCAATCAGCGACGTCCGGCCCGGTGACTCGCTCACTACTTCTGGGACGGCCCAGATTGCCTGGGTTATCTCCTGCTGTTGTAGGCGTGTCAGCTTTCACCGAGGTTAAGGGCAGACGTGCTTGTGAATAGGGAGAGGGATCTACGTGTGTCGGGAGACTCCTCCCTGTCCTTCCAGGGTTTTAATAAATTAACGTGGTAGATCCTCTCACTCAGCCAACGATTAGGCTGTTTAACCAAATAGTCGACGAGCCCCTTTCTTTCCTTAACCTCGTATGGCCCTTGCCAGTGAGCTAGTAACTTGGAATGGGAGGTAGGAACGAGCACCATCACTTGATCCCCCGGGCGGAACTCCCGGAGGACAGAGTTGCGATTGTAACACCGGGCCTGAGCTGCCTGCGCACGAGTCACGTGGTCCTTTAGGAGGGGTCTGATTTTTGTGAGCCTGTCGCGCAGTTGTGCCACATACACCAGTATATTGGAGGACGGAAGGGCCTCAGCCTCCCAGCCCTCTTTTAGTATGTCCAAAATTCCTCGGGGTTGTCGCCCATACAACAACTCAAAAGGGGAGAAGCCCGTAGAGGCCTGGGGCACTTTCCGGTAGACAAAAAGCACGAGCGGTAGGAGCTGGTCCCAGTTCCTGCCATCGGCGTTGACTACTTTGCGGAGCATCTGTTTAAGCGTCTGATTAAAACGCTCTACCAGCCCGTCTGTTTGCGGGTGATAGACAGACGTCTTCAGGTGCTTTAACCGGAGTAACTTGGCGACCTCCCTGAACGTATCCGAGGTGAAGGGTGTACCCTGGTCCATGAGGACTTCTTTGGGTATACCCACTCTAGAAAATAAGTTGACTAATTCCCGTGCAATGTTTTTTTCTGTTAGCGGAGCGCAGGGGAACCGCCTCTGGGTATCGGGTAGCGCAATCCACCATGACCAATATGTACTTATGGCCACGGTTTGAGGGTTCCAGGGGTCCTACTAAGTCCACCCCTATTCTGTCAAAGGGAATATCTATCAGGGGTATAGGGACGAGAGGAGCGCAGTCCCTCCTATGAATCTGGTGAATCTGACATTCCGGACAGGACTGGCAGAAACGCCGGACCTCTTCGTTGATCCCGGGCCAGTAAAAGCGGTGTTTTATCAATTTTAAAGTTTTATTCGGCCCCGAGGTGAGCGCCTAGGAGGTGAGCGTGAGCTAGTTCACATACCTCCCGCCGGAAGGTACGCGGAACTAGCAGCAGCTTCCGCACCTCGCCCTCGTGGGTCGCCACCCGATACAGCAGATCATTTTCAAGCACAAAAAAGGGCTCGCATGGTATAGATCCATCAGCTTGTGAGCTGCCTGGAAGAACAACCGCATTCCGGGCAAACCGCAGGGAATTGTCATTCCACTGCTCCCTCTTAAATGAGGCAGGCGTAAACCGGAATTGATGGTCCAAGTTACTCGGGGGTGTTGTGAGCTGGTCAGCGGAAGTGTTCCCTGGCTCATCCCTTCTCCGGGATACTTCCAGGTCAGGGTCCTTCACCGGGGAAGCGTCCCCCGATGTGCCTGCGCCATTAGGGCCTGCCCCAGAGCACGGCGTGGAGACCGCGGGAAGTGTGCCTCGCCCCCTCATAGCCAGACCCAGTGAGGTTCCGGGAGCGGTGTGTGTCTTACCGCATTTTTTGTGTGACCAGTATTGTCCCAAAATCACTGGATAAGGGGGTTTGGGCAACACCGCGACCATCAACTTAGACAATTGCCCCTTCCAGGTGATGTAGCATTGTGCGGAACGATATGGCTTGGTCTCCACATGCACGCAAGTGACTTGCAAATGTTGCTTAAGCCACTGTCGCGGTAATACATAACGGCGAGCGACAATGGTTATGTTGCTGCTGGAGTCAAACAAAGCCCCCACCGAATGCCCATTCAATAACACCACTCCCGTGTTCGGACTCGCCAAGGGATGCGACGGAGTACAGTACCTCTCTGCAGTGGCCCAGGTGCAGTCCATTGGCTCCGTGGCTGTGTTCAAGGGACAGGTCGGCAGTAGGTAGCCGGTCTCACTACACTTGTAACAGCGCGGGGAGGCCGGCTTTTCTTTGGGTCTCTGCGGCGCTTCCACAGCGCGTCGAGAGGGCTCGGGGGTAGCTGCCCATCTCTGTCGGTTCCCACAAGCTTGCCTTTCTGACCCCCTGGCTCGGAAGACCGCGAGCTGACGTTCCAGGACTTCCAGGAGTTTTGGCATGTCCTTGTAAGGATGGCGCCAGACCTGCTGGGCGAGGGAGCTAGGCATGGCATTAACCAGGCCCTCACAGGCCACCTGCTCCATGACCTTCCGGGCTTGGGGACCCTCGGGCCGTAGCCAATGCCCCATTTTTCCCCAGAAGTCGAAGGCCTGTGCTCGGGCCGGCTTCTCGGGATCGAATTGCCAGCTCCGCCATTCACTCGCCTGCTGGCCCGGCGTGATGCCGTAGCGTGCCAGGATCTCCTATTTTAGGAGGTCGTAACTCGCGGCCTCCTCCTCGGGGAGATTGTAGTAAGCCTGCTGGGTCCCTTCAGGTAGGGCGCCAGAATGGACGCCCACTTGAACTGCTGCCACTTGTTCTGGGTGGCCGTCCTTTCAAATATGCCCAAGTACGACTCTATGTCGTCTGCTTCCGTCATCGGCACTAGAGGCGGAGGCGTTGGTCGAGGTGGGTCGGGCCTTACCCTCTGGGCTTCTGCCAAACTGGCCTTCGTTGCCTCCAACTCCCGGGTGGTAGCCGCTTGCACTTGCTGCAGGGACAGGATCTGGGCATTCATCCCCTGCAGTACTGTGTTGAGGTCCTGTCCTTCAGTCATTTGTCTCGGAGCAGTATCCTGCCGGCTACGCCACTGTAAAAGATTCAAAAGGAGGCAGCATAAAGGTTTGGGGTTTCTGGCCCCGTATACTGTAAAATTATCCACAGTCAAATAAACAAAACAAGGTCAAAAATATATAAACACAAGCTGTTCATTTGCACGACGCCGAAGATGGCATCGGCGGCCATTTTATGTAGGAGGAGCCGGAAGTGGAGGAATGCTGGGAAGGAACTGTGAGGGAAGATGGGATTGATGACGTCAGGAACAATGGCGGAGGAAGGGCGGAAGTAACGTGCTGCGGGAAAACGAGGCTTTTGGTGGCGGAGCGTCTTTTTTATGGCAAGAAAGCAAAGGAGAAAGGTTTGTACCCTGCCACTCCCTGCCGGCGAACGTCTTCCGAAGCATGTTAAGGTCCGTCCGCGGTCTCCTACTCGCGCGTGCGTGACAGTATATACACACACACTAGATTTTTCTTGTACATAGTTTTCTCTATTTTTTTTGCCTTTTTGAGGATCTTCCTGAGCCAGGAGTAAAGAAGGAAGACTAACCATGATTTAGCGTGAGTAGTTTTTGTATATAGAACTGTGGGATTGCATTTTACTTACTGTAAATACACTTTTTTCTTTTGCTCTTTTTGTCCCTATTTGCTTTTTGATAGAGTGTCAGTGATGAAGGACTGTGCAACAAAACCCACCCGACGCTGCTGTATTTTTGTTGCACAGCACTCTTGTAAATAAAATTGCACCTTTCACCCTTCAGTTTTGGTCCTTTCCTCTGATCCCGTTTGGCTCATGATCTGTCTGATGTCCAGAGTATAGGTTGGGTTCATTTTCCCACTACAAGGGATATTACATTTGAATTCATTGTTATGCTCCTCAAACCATTCTGAAAAATTTTTGCAGTGTGGCAGTGCCCATTATCCTGCTGAAAAAGGCCACTGCCATTAGGGACTATATGGTCTGCGATAATTTTCAGGGAGGTGGTACCTGTCAAAATAACATCCACATGAATGCCAGGACCCAAGGTTTCCCAGAAGAATATTGCCCTGAACATTACACTGCCTTTGCTGGCTTACTTTCCTCTTATTGATTATCCTGCTGCTATCTCTACCCCAGGTAAATGACACACATTTACTCAGCCTTCCACATTATCTAAAAGAAAATGCAATTCATCAGACCAGGCCACCTTCTTCCATTGCTCCATGGTCCAGTTCTGATGCTGATGTGCCCTTTGTAGGAACTTTTGGCGGTAGACAAGAGTCAGCATGGGCACTCTGACTAGTCTATGGCTACGCAGCAAGCTATGGTGCATTGTGTGTTCTGAAACCTTTCTCTCATGGCCAGCATTAAGTTTTCCAGTAATTTGTGCTACAGTAACTCTTCAGTGGGACCACTGTTGGTCAGTACTAATAACTGCATGCTGGGAAATCCATTACAATTTGACCTTTGTCAAAGACACTCAGATCCTTACGCTTGCCCATTTTTCCTTCTTCCAAAACATCACCTTCTGACTGACTGTCCACTGGCTGCCTAATATATTCCACTCCTTGACAGGTGCCATTGTAATGAGATAATCAATGTTGTTCACGTGACCTGTCAGTGGTTATAATGTCATGGCTGACCAGTGTACATCTGCAGAATATAGTAGTAGGCACTTTATGTTAAAGAGAATTCATTTTAAGAAATTTTATTGGGCTAAAAATGGAAGCTCAAACTGTTGAGCATTTACTATACATTAGAAGCACAAGATGGCAGCAAAGAACCATCAGCAGCAGAAGCTGAGAATTGACTATTGAACTAGCAGAGTGCATTCTTATTTAATTATTTTGTAATCTATGGAACAAAGAGAGTATAGTATTAAAATTTGAGTTTTGAGTACAGACCTACTACATTAAAGCTACCAGTAAATAATATTCTTCATAGTCCTACAACAGCTATAATCTGATGGCTTTATTTTCCTGTCTTGTTTTACCGACTGGCTTCTTTTTTAATTTATTTTTAATTGTTATGTTATATATTGTACCAATATATTGTCTGTACCCATAGGCTGTTGTTATAGCAACATATTAATATAATGTGCATCAAATACTAGGACTGCTTATATCAGGTCTGCATCACTAATTATATATCATGTCCATTTGCTGCCCCTTGTTGTTTCTCCAGAGAAGCCATGTGAAAAACCATAAAGATGTACTATTCTGTATAATTCCATAGCAATAACCATTAGCTTATCCTATTACCAAAGAAATCTCTTATTTTTCTAAAGTATGACTTTTTTTTTCTTCTTGTTCAGTGTCATCCTTTCACCATCCTTTACACAGAGCTGCAGTTCTGGGCTTTACAAAACATACTTTCCAGTAATTTTTGATAAGTCATCTTTTACAAAGAAGAAGACTTTACTTAATTAAAGTAAATGGGAAAAAAATCTAATATAGCTGCAAAATATATTTTGACCCTTGATTGTGCACAGGTACAAATTAAAATCGCACAAAATAGAACACAATGCAATAAATTGTCTAACTAAATGTCTTGTCTGCCAGGTGAGCATGATCCCCCACTTCCCCCCCAAAACCTTTAAAATATATTCACTTACCATCTTTTTATGTCAGTCTTCAGTTGTTTTTTTACCCCTGTCCCCTTCCCTCCTCTTGATACTCTTTACTGTAGCTCCCATTCTGGCTTTAAGGCCGCTAGTTTTGATCAATCAGATGATTAACTGGTTTGTTTTTCTCTCTTTTGGTCTCTCATAATAATTCAGGTATGATGTGTGTCTGGTTACTTTAATTCAAAGGCCATGATTGAGCCCTAAAGTGTGACCTCCAGCTGGCTTTGGGCAAGCAACACTCTGCTTCCAACATGTTAAAATGACAATGTTTACAGATTCTGTATCCCTTGGCTACTGTATGAGGAATCTGGTGTATTTTACTAAAAAAGAAGAGATGCTTAATGACTGTTCTTTTAATTAATTGAATCTACTTCTGCAACTCAAAATACAGTATCTATTATTCTGGTACAAACAATTTTCTCATGGTAAAAAGATTTCTTTGTAATAGTTTAGTTTTATACATAGTCATTTCCTGGACATCACCATAAAACCATCCTACGGATGTTACGCTGTTTTCTTGAACAGTGTATTATTTTCTATCCAGAAATGTTACAACAATGTTTTATATACAGAATTAGTGCAAAATGCTAATGCTAGCACATATTAGTAAAAAACAAAAACCTAGTTAAAAAGTAAAGTCTGACAAAGTTCTCATTTTCATACTGCTAATATGGGTGCATAAATAGAGGGGAATAACAAAACAACTAGAAATGTCACTGTTTTAAAGGACTCGTGAATTTCATCCCTGGACCCCTACAGGTGTACAGCTCTTTACATATTGCTTTTTGGTCATATGCTCAGATTGCACATAGTGTAATTATAATAAGGTGGAAAGTGCCTGTTTCATAAGACAAAAGAATTAAGGTGACCGGTGGAAGGAAATTGATTGCTTATACAAACCAAAAAGATATTAAAAAATGAAACAATGTCAATATAAAAAAGACTAAACACACAGAAGATGAGCCAAAATGAAACTCAAAGTCAAAGTTGAAAAGTAGTACAGTAGATATTAATGTGATTAGAAATCTGTTCCTTAACTAAAGTACTTTGTGTTATATTTCCTGGTTTTAGTTTTTCTTTTGTTAGGTGAGTCATGTGACTGCAATACTTCCACGGCCATGTCGTGCTGTGGTGTGGTCATTTCCTTCTATTAGTTTCAGTGGTGCTTCAGGGTACAATTTAACTACGAATTAGCCCTGGGGTCAAGCCAATTACCTCCAGGTTAAATATGGTTGTACAGCTCATATACAAGATCCCTTGGTGGATAATTCAAAACAAAAGTAACGTCCTTGTGCGTAATGATTAGTGTAGAAAAATGGGCGAAAATCGGGTAGTTAGATTGCGCTTCAGGTTATTGATTTCTGTTCCTTTGATTTCTGTTTTTGTTCACCATCATTCTGTTTGCTTCTCTCAATGTTTAGTGCTCACAGTAATCCAGTGGGGCTTAGTCCTTATCACTTTGCAGCAAATTTTCATATCAAAATACTGTACTTTGATGCAAAGGGAAGCACACTGCCATGTTTTATTGCAAGACACATGGGACTTTCTATCACATGATCAGCAACAGTAACAGCAACTGTAAACAACATGATGGTTCCCAAGAAAAAATGTAAATGGTGTTGCACAAAACCAAAATATTAAGAAAAACAATTCACTTTATGAAACACGTATAGTAATAATACCAACCCTCATAAAGCCCATGACAATTGTAGCCTCAATACTGATTCCCTTAACATAAAGAACAATAAAAATAAAACTACCCAACTGTTACTTTGCCTGTCTTAGTCAAATTTCTGCAGAACTGCAACCTAAACAGTGTAGATATGCTGACAAAGAAATATAGAGTAAGGCACACACTTACAAAGGCAGCCATTAAAATGTGCAAGGAATGCTGCATTTTTTTTAGTGCTCTGACTACACAAGATTGTACTATTCCAGAAGTATCACTGGAGTGATAGCAGTAGCTTCTAAAACCATAAGGTGGAGCAGTGAAAACTTGAAATGGTGTGTGGAGTAGTTGAACTGTAAGCAAATAAGTCCACTTGTTCAAAACCTGCACAGGGTGACAATTGTCTTTGGGAAGTGGAGGCACAAACATGGAAAATCAGTGGTGATAGACCACCAAAAAGCTTCACTAAAAGTTTTTATTGGCAAGGCCCAAGGTTATCATAGTTAGTGAGAACTAAAATTAAAACTGAAATTATTAATAAAAAAACATTTTTTATGAACTGAAATAAAATAATTAACAAAATGGAAATGAAAAACTAAAATGATATGAAACTATTAAAGTAGCTGAAAAGACTAACTGAAATAAAATAATAGTTTACTAAAAATATTTTTAGTTTTTGTAACAGCCGGACTTATGCAGAAGCCAACCTGGGTGGCAGGGGTCCCAAAATTAATCATAATAGGTTAATAAGAATTTCATATTTGGTTTTTGAATAAATATTCCTGCCATTAGTCTTTAATCCTTGTAACTTCTAATTCTAAAACAGAAAGTCATCCAATAGGAGTTGCCCACATATATTCATCTAGTGAAAGGTGGCTGGTGATGGAGGGTAGGTGTTCACACAGTATTTGCAGTGACAGAGCAAGCTGAATACAAGTGTGTAAAGCATGTGACGAAGAAAGCAATTTACTGTGAGATAACAATAGCAGTTCTTCAGGAGCTGATAGTGACAGCATGACAGATTCTGGTTCAAGTGTTAGTGAAGCATATCAAGGTGATGGTTTTGCTTTGAATGTGCTTGGCAAACTTTTAAAGTTGCCATTAACTGGGTCTCTGGGTCTCAAGAGAGAAGTATTAGATACAGATAACCCCTTACAGAATTGCATTCTGTTCATAAATGAAGGCACATTAGCTGTAATTCTGACTAAGCCCAAGATACAGTATGTACATAGCAACTATTAAACAGTAGTACACACTAAGCCAAATTCCAGGCTGCATGAGTCTGATGTTAATTAAGGTGAGCGGCCACATTTCTTGCTTCTTCTTGTAAAGATGTAATTCAAATGCCTGAGGTTGGAATGTACTGGTCAATAAAACCTTTTTCCCGGATGAACAGAAAAATCATGAGTGAGTAACGTTTCAGTTTATTTCTCAGGTGCCTGCATTTCCTTGACAATAATCCACCTACCACTTCGCACAGGAGAAATCCTTTTTTGTAAATAAAATGGTACTGATTAAGAGACTGACAGTCAACATGCAAGATCAGCATAATGATAATGACCAGTCATTTTTGCTTTAAAAAGGTCATTTAACAATGAAACACAACAATACTTGAGTTGGCTACTGAACTACAGGTAGGTAGGTGAAGAGAGTCTGCCATCTGGTGAAAAACTAAAACTACTAACTTGTTTTTGTATTTATTCTGTATTTATTAATTTATCTTTTTTCAGTTTTACATTTATGGCTCACAATACCTGATATTGTGAAAATAATCCTGTGGCAGAATTATGTTTTGAAAATATTTGTCTCCATCTTTTCAATCTTTCTCTCACTCTCAAAATAGATAATTGAAATATACTCTTTTTTTTCTTAACATCAGCCATGTCAAACATAATACATATATATAGTATTGTTACAAGAGGCTGGCACCCTGTTTAGGGATTTATCTTGAGTTGCATTCAAAGCTGCTGGGACAGGCTCCAGGTTTCCTCAGATCCTGCTCTTGATGATCAAGTTTAAAAAATGTATATACTCCTCCTAATCTCAGATGCTGTTTCTGTCATTTTGTGGCTGTCTGTGCTCCTATTACCTGCTCTTACTCTGCTCATTAAGGGTTTACTGTTCTTATGCATGGGCTATTCAAGTCTTACTACCCCTAACCTTGACACTACATGCTTGCTTTTCTTTGATTCCCTCGATACAGTTAGGTGGGGTCTGCACACTGATTCAAGCCTAAGAGCCCTGTTCTTCCTAAGCGCCCATGATTTTCATGATCACACCTGTCAGAACACAGTAGAATCTATTTTCTGATTTTTGATATCTTTTCAGGCCTGCAGGTGGCAAAATTCTGTCTATATATTGTATGTGCCGGAGATGGAATGAAAGATCAATATGGCTGATAGAAAACAACAAAGCCCAGTGTGGGATTTTTGAATACAATATTAAAGATATTAATTGTAAGCACATTGTCTTGGAGCAGAATATGCTGTGTGCTGTAGACATTTAGAGTATGAAAACCCTCAAACCTAAAACTTATTTTAAATTTAATCCCAAATTGGCCCATTCTGGGCAAGAAAATGAAAAGATGAAACATGCCAACAGTCAGCGCACATTTGCTCAGCACAAATGACATAGAAAATATTTTAAAAATTATAAAATTGTTTGTATTCAGTATCTGGTTTTAACAGACAAAACAAACCCATATAATAAACCATATAGCGTAGAAAGGTTCCACTAACATTAGCCTTGTATTATATCCAAACTCATTAAGTGTACAGTTCTGTCTGATTTTGACACAAAACTAAACTCCATTGTAGCTTTTTTAATTTAAACTAAATGAAAACTAAAAATACACAATGAAGGAAAACTAAAACTAAACTGAATTTCCAAGTAAAAGAGAGAGAGAGAGGTTAGGAGCATGCGCTGATACAACGCATTGCCGCACCCACCACATGACAAACCAATTCAGGATCCTAGATTAGGACAGGAGTGCAGCCATGCAATTGGTGACACCTCGGCGCCACACTAGTTCAGATGGAGTGGAACAGTGTGAGGTTTTTTATGGTGGCTGGAGTGCCGATTCTGCCACCAACCCCCAGGTTTTTCCTGCAGGTTGGAGGGCCTACATGCAGGGCTGGATGCATATTAACGTCATAACCAGGATGGAGCAATGGCAGGTTAAGGGCCTTGCTCAAGGGCCCAACAAAGTAAGATCAGAAATAATAGAAAAATAAAAACTAATATAAAAAGGCAAAACTCTAATAACCTTTGCCAGCCTGGAAAGACCTCACCCTAGTTGTCATAAACTGATGCTTCATAGCTTGTTTCTATAAGAAAAGCCATTTGCATACAGTTGTCAGAGTACCATCCCTCATCTCTAGAGTTTCTGGTGTTGTGACCTTGACTTGTTCAACCACCGGCATAAAATATCAATCTTTCATTAGGCACGTTATGCAATCTGCTGATAGAATTCCATACTTTCATTTTCATATTGTGTGCTTTCTTTTTTGTATTGCCTGGTTACAACTTATTGCCTGTTATTTGACTTTGATTTTTCCTCTCGCCTGGGTTATGGCCACTATAGTTTATTTTATTTTCTTTTGTTCTGGCCGGAGTATCCAAGCTGACAGTTCGAAAATAATAAACTCCATCTGGTCCAGTTCTCGACAACCTTGATGTAATTTTTTTTGCTGTTTTCCTTACACACTTATCTACTGCTTCATCAAACATAATACTGCTTGATTGTACTGCAAACGAACTCCCCATAACTGATCACTTTCTTATTTCATTCAGTGTTAATCTTGCACTTTCCAACACTAAGCTTTCCCGTCTCATGTCTTTCCATAATATTAACTTGGACTCTCTTTCTTCTAGTATTGATTCCCTTATGGACATTGATAATTGATCCACTCCTGAAGAACTGGTCTCACACTATAACACTGGACTTAATGGTATTCATAACTCTGTCACTCCATTAAAAACTAGATCTGTTTCTTTCTCCTTTTCTGCTCCCTGGTTCATGCCTGAAATTCGGCTTTTGAAAGCCAAAGGCCGGCAACTTGAATGGTTATATAAAAACTGGACTCTTTGTTCACAAAGAGATGTACACAAACCATATACTTTATTACAAGGACTGTACTGCCCAAACTAAATCTATTATACTCACATTATTTCTTCCAATGAACGAAACACCAAGTCATTGTTTTCACTACTTAACAATATCACACAACCCCTGGATTCTTTACCATTTCATCTTTACTCAACTGAATTTTGCAATTCCCTTATGTCCTTATTTAATGAAAAAATCCAGAAGATTCATCAGTCTCTCTGTACGGATTCCTCCAGTACTTCATTTGAATTTCATCCACCAACTCACTCATTCTCCTCTTTTCAGCTTCCTACTTTCTCAGAAATCTCAGATCTTGTCTGTAAGTCTAAGCTATCTACCGGTCAACTGGACCCCCTCCCTACAGTTCTAGTCAAAGCCTGCCTCCCCTCTTTGGTTCCCCTTATTTCTGCTATAATCCACTCTTCTCTTACTACTGGTACTGTTTCTTCATCTTTTAAAACTGCTTCAATTACTCCAATACTAAAAAAAACCCGGTGCTGATCCAACATATTTCAGTAATTTTCGTCCTATTTCTAATCTACCCTTCATTTCCAAAATTCTTGAAAAAATAGTGGCTATTCAACTTCATTCTCATTTATCTCAAAATAATCTGTATGAACAGTTCCAGTCTGGTTTTTGTCCCCTCCACAGTACAGAAATGGCACTTATAAAAATTACTAATGACCTCCTTATGGCAGCTGATTCTGATTTAATTACTATTCTCATCTTCCTTGATCTAAGTGCAGCCTTTGACATTATTTGTCACACTACTCTTCTCAATAGATTATCTTCGATTGGCATTACCCACACTCCACTAGACTGGTTCAGATCCTAACTCTCTGGCCGCACTCAGTTTTTTCAGCTTAAAACTTTCACATCCCAACCCACTGCTGTTACTTCAGGTGTGCCCCTGGTCTCTGTCCTGGGGCCCCTCCTTTTCATTATTTACAGTACCTCCTTCCCCTTGGTAATATTTTTCGTAAATATAACATTAGCTTCCACTATTATGCTGATGGCACCCAGCTCTATCTCACTAGCAAACCTACTGCTTCCTTTCCACCCTCCTCACTTACTGATTTCATAGCATAAATCAAATCCTGGTTTTCTTCAAATTTTCTTAAATTAAATAGTGACAAAACTGAGGTTCTCCTCATTGGTACAATATCAACATTATCCAAAACTGATCATTTTTCATTTGTTATTGATAATTCCTCTGTCTCCCCTTCCCCACAGGTTAAGAGTCTGGGTGTCATCCTTTACAGTACTTTATCCTTTAAGTCCCACATCAATAACATCTCCCGGTCTGCATAGTTCCACTTGTGTAACATTAATCATATTCACCCTTCCCTCACTCCCCACACCACTGCTATCCTTGTTCATAGCCTTGTCACTTCTCGTCTGGATTATTGCAATTCCCTTTTCTTTGGACTTTCCCTTTATAAGCTTCAACTGCTCCAGAATTCAGCTGCCCACATCATTACTAGAACCCCCTCTATTCACCATTTCACTCCTTTTTTACAACAGCTTCATTGGCTTCCAGTTCAGTTCCAAATTCAATTCAAAATTCTCCTACTAACTATTAAGGCTATCCGCAACCTTGCCCCTCCATATCTGTCTGACCTCCTTCATGTTGCCATTCCCTCCCGTAGTCTTAGATCCTCTGACTCCATCCACTTGACTGTCCCCTTCGTCTGTCTTGCCACAATGGGGAGCAGAGCATTCAGTTGCTCTACTCCCCAGCTTTGGAACTGACTACCACCTGAGCTTAGAAATATTGAATCATTTTCACTTTTCAGATCTAAACTTAAAACTCATTTGTTTAAGACTGCTTTTTCTCTTTGGTTACAATTCTCTGTCTGATTTTAACTTTTGTATTTTACTTTTGTTTATAATCTGTGTTTTGTCTATTGTTCAGTGTCCTTGAGTGTTTAGAAAGGCGCCTACAAATAAATAAAATGTATTATTATTTTTATTATTACTTTGCTGCTTTTCCTGGTTTACTCACAAAATCAACTTTCTTGTATTTCTGCCGAGTCAGGACACACTGGGGCTTTATGATATCCTGTGTAGTGGGAAACTGCCCCCAGCCTACACTCTGGACATGTGATAGTTCATAAGCTGAACAGGATCAGCGGAAAGAAGAGGCACAAACCAAAAATTGAAAGTGAAATGTGCAGGTTTATTTACATGAGTGCTGTACAGAAAAAACACAGTAGTGTCAGGTGGGCTTTGTTTCACAGTCCTTCAGCACTGACAATCTTTCCAAAAGTAAATAAAAATAAAAAGGACAAAAAGAATAAAGAAATGGTGCATTTACAATAAAAACCCTGCACTCCTACAAAAACTACACACATGCACGCTCAAAAAATGAAGGTAGTCTTCTTTCTTTATCCTGGGTTCAAAATGCAGAAGAAAAAAAAATCAAATGTGTGTATGTACAAAAAGAAAAAAACAATTGCACCAATTCCAAAAGAAACACTATCCCAACACCAAATAAGTATATACACCTCCACCAAAATTAACATCTGGAGATATATATGTACAAAAATAATATTTACAAAGCCGTCAAATAACACAACTGCTCCTTCAATTGCTCAGCAGTGCTTAATCCTACCTTACCTTTAGATCCACTGATGACCCCTGTTGGCCAGCAACTCCTTAAATATAACCGGCAAGATTATCCAGCCAATCTGCCACCTCCGTCTACCCCACGCACCTATCCAGGTAGACGCCGGATAGCCAATGGGTATGCTGAGCTTAAGCACACCAGTTGCTGACTCACCAGTAAGTAGTCTCATCTAGTTAGCATATGGGATCCTCATCTCTGATTCAACCTTGGTTACAAAAGCAAATGCTGCCTTTATCTTTCAGACCACCTCTGATGGGCAGGCTGTGAGGACACCAGTGTATACAACTGAACACATGCAGAGGAACTTGTATTGGCCACTATACCGGCTCCACATGTGTCCAGACCCAAGTTCCTGCAGCAGTGCCTTCAACACACAAATGGTAAGCACCCTTCCTTTATGCTGGCATACTTTTACCCTTATAAATAATGATGTTCAGTTTAGTGTTTCTTTAACTTCAACTTGGTAATGCATGGAGTTGTGCATTACCACAGGTTTAACCCCAACTTTAACTGGCCCAAAAAAAATTCAAGCCATCAAAAAGAAACATAAAAGTCCTTAATAATATATCAAGCTTCACAAGTTGGATGGTCACTGTAAACTTCAGGTCATAACCAAAAGGGCATGAAAATGATCTTTATGAAAATAAGGATTTATTTACAGAAAAACACAAAAAGGAAAGCACATTTTTCACAGGGCAAAATAGGCAAAAAAGAACTGTTTAAAAAGGCAGACCTAAATAAAGAAAGCCCCAAATCAAAATCCAGAAACAGAATCCTTAGGCAAAGCAAGAGAATCATAAACCAGAAAATCCACTAACAAATAATGCTCAGGGCTTCACAAAAAATGATTGGTTGCTCAATCCAGCCTCAGAGAAGGAGAAACCAGAAGCTATGACATCAAGATGGGAAACCAACGACAAAGCACAAGGAACACATCAAACCTAAAGAGACAGTACAAAATTAACAAATAATAAACAAAATCAACAGAAGTAACAAAAATGAGTAAAATTATTAAAAATTAACAAAAACAATAAGTGGCTTCTTGAACATACTAAAAAATAGGCTACTTTAAACAAAACCCCCACAATGGCTCTTAGGTTGTGAGGTCCACCCATGGCATTCAGGTAGTAAAGCAGGCTCAGGCAGGGCAACAGAAACACAACCCAAAGACATAGGAAAATGGTCGAGTACGTGACTGCAACGCCCACGCAGGCCTTGGAAGCAGCAATCACCAAGGCACTTGACAAAACTGAGTGTGAAGTTCCACAATATCAGACAACTAGGGATGAGTGAGTCGAAAAAAATCGAAGCAGAAGTGGAGAGTTGAGAGAAGTTGGAGATGATGCTTGGAAAATGGTGGAAAAGTCAGCCACAGTTGGTGAGAGTTCATAAGTAAAAAAAACAATTGATACTGAAATAGGCAGCTCATGAAAACAAGGCAGCACAGACAGGAGAGAGCTGTTTGATGGACATGGTGCAAAGAACATAGCTCATAGCATTAGCATTAAGCAAACTTTAAAAAACTACCAGCAGAAGGATTTGTTGCACAGCCTTCACTGCTTGCATTAAAGACCTCAGATGATCCCTGATCCCATTTAATTGTTTTTTTTTTCTTGCAGGCTTTAAATGCAGAGGGTTCATCAAAACACTTTAGTAAAGCAACATCAAATCCTCCCAATTCCTTGCTTAGCTGCAAAGTATCAACAGATGATTTCATTGTATTTAATACATCAAGAATATAAAAAACCTTATCAGAGAAATCATGCAATCTTTTAGAAATTCTGTTTAAATCAGGCTTAGTTTGAAGATGGCTTTTAGGTTTTGAGACAATCGTTATGTTGGAAACTGGAGACACAACCGTGGCGAGTCAGGTATTTTAGGCATCCAAAAGGCTCCACTAAAAGGTTTTACTGGCAAGGCCAGGCCTCCTTTAGAAGCCTGGAAAGGCTTCACCCATATGTGGCTTAATCCTGTCTCCAACTGGCCTGCCTCAGGCTTAGCAGGACAAAACAGAGATTGAAGCCTTCAAAAGAAACTTAAAAGTTATAACAAATATATTACAAGTCCTCCCAGGTATGACGGGTGCTGTAAACCTTGGCTTGTAACCAAAAGGGCATCAAAATAATCTTTATAAACAGAAGGATTTATTAACAGAAAAATACAAAGCAAGGATCCATGGGATAAAAGAGGCAAAAAGGAATTACCTGAAAGGCAATCCTAAATAAATAAAGTCCCCAATCAAAATCCAGAAACAGAACCTTTAGACAAAGTAAGAGAATTGTAAACCAGAAAATCCAATAATAAATAACAATACTCATTGCTTCATGTAATGGGCTAGAATTCAGTGTTTTAAAGAAAAGGTGAGTTTCCTGGAAAATGTTGCTACAGGTCATTGTTGATGGCTATCTATAGGACATAATATTTCCCTGTCTTGCAAAAGAGTCACCTGCTTTGAATATTCAGACTGCTTTGATTAGTATCTCATCCACATACAATATGGTGATACAGAACTGCCTGCTTCCTTTGAAAATTAATGAGTTCTGGGGACTTTGGTTTCTAATCAGGTACTTCTTGATAGCTATCAACAATACTATTATTGAACCAAAGTAAATGTGTTTATACTATTGTTCCACAGAAGAAATTGGCATGCACCATTGTGTAACTGATCGTCATATTAATCTATGCTGAGATTGAAGCATTTATATATTTCTGGGTAATGAGAATAAAGGAGAACAGAGAAGTATGGTCTGAGACCTGTGACTGCTGCCTGCTTCTTTTATGCTTTTTCACCATATCGCTTGTGGCTATACCCTGTAGCAACAGTGACTTGTACCTCGCCCAGGTTCCCCTAGGCTTGAGACCAGTAACATTCACAATAAAACAAAATGCTTGGCTGCTGAATCTTCTTCTTCTTTTGTTAAATAACAGTTTAGATACTCTTGGTATATTACTGTCATCTTCTGAATGGAGGGAGAATCCCTCATTCCATTTTATATGCTAAATTCTTTTTTCCAATCCTTTGTTTTTAAAGAATTTCATTAGTTCCTTCTAAATGTCAGTTCTGTTGTCTTTTTCCACCAGCAGATCCTTTAATGATATTGTAGTCATTGATTTTGATAAAGAATACAGCAAAGTAACACATGTTCAGTTGTTTCCATTAATCCACATTTTGTACACTTTCCATCTCAGTGTGGACCTATTAGGCACAATTCTTGATTTCAGGCACAGTGTCCCAGCCTTAGCCTAATTACTTCATGTCCTCAATTTTTTACCTATACATTTAAATGGTGTAACATTATTATGAATAAGGTATAAGTGCCTACCTTTAGCTTCTCCTTCCCCTTTATTTTGCCATAATTGTAAAACCTGTCTTTTTATAATGCTTTTAATTTCATATAGCTCTTCTCCACTTCAATTTCCTATTTCCTTTTCAAGCTTTTTTAGCTAAGTTATCAGGAATTTCGTCACCATTCATCCCAACGTGTGCTGGAAAACAAATAAACCCTTTTCATGCATGTGCACATGAGAGACACTTTAAGGGTTCAGGTGACAGTAATTCTCCACCAATCTCAGGGGTGTTGGAACTGGGTGACAATATTCTCTCTTTTCCTTTTTCTGCAGACCGTAAGATTGACAGCTCTCCTCCACCACCATCATTTCCAGTGTCTGTCTACCTGAGCCTGCCTCTTCCTCTCTGGTTGCCATAAACCTCACGTCTAAAAAGACTGCATTTTACACATGTTTTCTTCGCTTTCTGCATTTCTTCAATTATACAGGGTTTACCTGAGGGTGCCCCAACACTCTAACTTCTTGTTCTTACACCCTATAAAAATTCTCAGGTGACTACTACTGTTTTATTATCAATGCAAAATTTCCAGAAGCAAATCTTGCCTGGAAAAACATTCACCTCTTTTAACTGGCAATAATGTTAAATCATTTGACAACCTATTTCCTGTTCCTTCTCCAAAGTCCATAACATAAAAAGCTGCTCCATTTTTACTTCTAATTTGATTGCTTGATCATTATGTAATTATTTGAAATTATTTGCCTTTAAAAGACAATGAGACATAAATCTACCTGTTGGTATTATTGTTACTATTGTGGACTTGACCCGGACACAGACAGGCGGACATGTTGTTTGTCACCACCACACATTTATTATATACAATATTTACAATTTAAAGTCACTCAGACTCAGTATAAAGTGCACAACAAACCCCAATCCACAGTCCTGGCCAAACAACAATGCCTTCTCCTACGGGCCGCCTCCACACTCTCTTCTGCCTCGTCCTGCTTCCACCCGACTCCAGCCTCGAATGAAGGGAGACGGCCCCTTTTATAACAGCCCTGGATGAGCTCCAGGTGTTCTGAACAGTCCCCCGTTGGCCACGCCCCAGCGTGGCAGAAGTGCCGGCTGTTCTCCCGGCAGCTCTCCATGTGTCCTCCTAAATCTTCCCCCCAGCACTTCCAGGTGTGGTGGAAGTGCTGAGGTAACAGGTCCCCAAAGCATTGGGGCGTCTCCTGGCGGTGACCACGGGCCCCTACAGGGTGGGGCTTCCATGCCCTCAACCCGTGACCCCCAAAGCAACCAGGAAGGCGGCCCCCACATGATCCAGGGTGGGTGCAGACCCACATCCGGTCCCTCATGGCTTCCCGGCCGGGTTGTGGCCCCTGACATCCCTGACACTATTTATAATCCTCTTCTTCTCAACTTCCCCCTCCTGTTATCACTGCAAAAGACATCTTCAGCTTTTTCAAAAAGCAAAATATTAAAAAATCTGCAGGCACAGGCCTTATTTCCCCTTCTACACTCAGAAACTGTGTAGACCAACTGTCTACAGTATTTACATATATTTTAAACCAATCTACAGATCACATGCCTAAATGACTACACCTTTTCGGTAATGAAGAACTTTGAACACCTTATTCTGAATTACCCGAAGAATGCTTCAAAAGACTTCCTGGAGCCATTTCAGTGTGCATATAGAGCCAGATAGTCTGAGGATGAAGCAGTGAATTTAGGTCTGAAATTTATTTACCAACACCTTGTCAAGCCAGGGGCATATATGAGGATCTTATCTAGTGGACTTAAGCTCTACTAGACAAATAACTCACTCAGTTCAACATGCCCAGCTCAATCTGCCATTGGAGCACAGACTTTTTTACAGATAGGAAACATTACGTGCAATTGGGTGCACACACATCTGACGCATTTACCCTTAGTACTGGTACACCACAGGGATGTGTCCTTTCCTTACTACTCTTCTCACTTTATACAAATGACTGTACCTCTGGTGATACATCTATCAAACTTCTTAAATCTGCAGATGATATAACACTAATATGCCTCATTTCATACAATGATGAGTCCATATACAGATAGGAGGTGGAAAATCTGACATTTTGGTAGAGTCATAATAATTTGGACTTTAACATTTGAAAACTCTGGAGATGCTCACCTATAAATGGGTCAGCCATTGGGATGACAGAACCATGTAAGTTTATGGGCACTATGCTATCGCAAAACCTTAAATGATACAATAGCATCACATGTATCATTAAGAGAGCCCAATAGAGAATGTTATTTTTGTGTCTTGTGTGAGGAAATTCAATATCCTTCAAGCAATATTGGTCCAATTTAACACAGCCATCATCAAGTCCATTCTGACCTTATCAATAAATCTATGGTTTGGTGTCGCCTCTGTTCAGGCTAAGGCCAATCTGCAACTCATCATCAGAACCTGTGAAAAGTCTATAGGCTGTAACTTACATCACATTCAAGTCCTATATGAGTCCAAAGTTAAAGTTTACCGTAAAGATCATTGCTGATAAGACTCACCCAGGGCATCACATGTTCCAAAGACTTTCCCTTCATCAAACGTCTTTGTGCGGTAAAAGCTAAAACAAGATGCCACTTGAACAGTCTTCTTCCATGTGCAGTTATTCTTACTAATCAGGATTGAGGTTCTGCTTAGCATATACTATAAGTAATCCTGCACACTAGACTGCCTGGACATTCCTATTCCTACTATCTCTTTATTTTCTTGTATTGCTCTTGTATGCTACATCATATTTTATCATTTTATATTGTAATATTTTATATTTTATCTTTTGCAGTCACCAGGGGGTGTTGCAGCTTCCCCAACTCCCAGTACAACACAGGCTTGGACACAAGTTGCCATTGAATAAGGATTTTATTGTGTGAAACTCTTATAGGGAAGAGCTTCCCACACCACTGCTACAATTACAATTATAATGTACAGTAGCACTCTCTGTAACTCTCGGTTGTTGTCTACTTCTCTAAGCTTCCACTGATCCACCTCAGGTTTTGTGCTCCTCCTCCTCCTACTGACTCTGGCTCCTTTTACGTAACGTTTGCAAGCACTTCCGGTATCCCAAACCTGTGGCTCGGAAACACTTCTGTGTGAGGTGGGAGCCCGACAACGTAAGGCTTGCCAGATGCATTAGATTGCCCAGGTGGCACCCACAGAACAGATGCCCTTTGGAAATCTGTGACCATATTGTAACCCGGGGGGGCGGTTCTGCCATCTAGCATCCCTGGGGTGACAAAGCCCTGTGCAAGCTGTCTCCTTCTGCCCTTTCAGGTTGTGGGTATCCTGGCTGATTAAAGTTCCTGGCTTTCCCTCATACTTTTTATATTTATCTTTTGTATTCTGTGCTGTTCTTGTTTGTTGCACCAATACTATCAAGTCAAATTCCTAGTATAGACTAGTTTACCAGGCCAATAAAGTGAATTCTGATTCTGATTTGAATATATCCTGCACACGTGCTTCATAAGTAGTCCTCCACTAAATATTTATGGTAATATTAATTTTCTCATTTAATTCCAATAATGTATCATCCAAAGCAGGTTGTTCTAAGAACCAAGGAGAGACTATTGCTTGAGGAGATACTATAACGTTAAACTTTCTGTTAATATTTTACAAAATTGTATTTGCCTAATCTTGTAATTTTTTTTGAATATCATACTCCCAACTATACTTCAATATACTGGTATTTAAAAACATTTTTGCTTACTTAATCTTGCCCACAAGTTGAGGTCTAATTGGATTCTTCTAATTTCAAGAGGCATCTTCATTGTATCCACCTGTAAAGCTGTAACTGGAGTCATTGTCAATGGTCCCAAAAAGAGCCAAAAAGCTTGAGCTTGTATTATGTCCACATTCTGTAAAGTAGGCACTTAGCTGCTAACCCATAGGCTTGACTTCCATAGTCAAGCGCAGATCTTAATATGGTGCAATAAATATTAATAAGCGTTGATTTATTCAAACTCCGACTACATCCTGAGAGACACATCATCTAATTTATTACCTTATTGCACTTACTTTCAATGTTTTTAAGATAAGCTTTCCAATTTATTTTTTAATTTTTTAAGCCAATTACCCAAATATGTAATATTGTCCTCAATTTCAACCCAATTGTTATATCATTTTATTATAATTTCTTAATAATTCTCTTTTTTGAAAACAAAAGAGCAATTTTGGTTTTAGAGCATGAAAATGTAAATCTCCATGTTAAAGATTGTAATGCTTTTCTGAACTACTCTTTGTAAATACTCTTCCAGATTACTGCATCATCTATACAGTACTAATAAAAGGCAAAGCCCTCACTGACTGACTCACTCACTGACTCATCACTAATTCTCCAAGTTCCCGTGTAGGTAGAAGGCTGAAATTTGGCAGGTTCGTTCCTTACAGCTTCCTTACAAAATTTGGGCAGTTTTCATTTCGAAATTCTACGCGTAATGGTCATAACTGGAGGCTATTTTTCTACATATACTGTAATGGAGTTGAGCTTGAAAGCCGTGGGGGGCGGAGTTTCGTGTGACATCATCACGCCTCCCACGTAATAACGTGAACTGACTATCAACGCAGTACGTAGAAAACGAGGAACAGCTCCAAAAAGCGCTGAAGAAAACATGCATTATACAGTATAATTGAGAAGGCAGCGAAACAATAAGAACCGAACGAGTGATATATACAACCATATTCATGAGTACAGCTACTTCGGAAACAAAGCACGGTGTAAACCTAAAGTTTAAATTAAGTTCATAGACAGGCTGCCGCTGGCGTTTGTCATGCCCACAGCTAATGTGGGATACAAGTTTAATGAGAGGACGCAGGATATAAACGAGAGTTTTCATCACTTTGTAACTAAGTTAAAATTGCAGGTCAAGGGCTGTGCTTATGCAAATTCCGAGAGACTGTGTTTGTGGGGGATTGACAGTTAAGGCGGGTGGGGGAGTGACATCATCATCTCCCCTCCCATTCACCTCATTTCGCTGTGAGCTGAGCTCTGCAGCTAAAGCCATCTTGAGGAATCAACTTTGTGACGCTGCCACCAAATACTCACAGAAAAATCCACAAGTTAATACACACGCTGTCTCTACAGTTTCTCCACACTGAATCCTCCAGGCACTACTTACAAAAGGTTACATTGACAATCGTGTTACGTTATTTTTAAATTGTTTCCTTTTCTTAGCACAAGCACAGCTGAGAAGCTTCGATGCATGTGCTCCATAACGTGTTAAAAAATCACGCATTTAATCACACTTTGCATTCCAAACAAAGGGAAACTTCTGTCAATGCATGATTTCCTGTTACACTGATTACATTGATCAGCGCTTCCTGATTCATTTTACCCTCGCAGCACCATTTCAGTTCAGATGCCTCCAATTTCCAGTAAGCCTCGGCTGCGCAATGACAAGTAATAAGTCTCAGGGATAGACCCTACAAAACGAAGCCATTGATTTCAGGCAAGATTGCTTTTCTCCTGGACAACTATACTTGCATTCTTAAAAGTGAGCTCGCACAGCTTCGTCATATTACAACCAGAGTGCAGCCAGAAACTTTTAAGTGCCGGGTCTTAGCTAACATTAAATTAAGCCATGGACAACGCAACATCCTGGGATCAGCGTTATACCCTCTGATCTCCCATTTCAATTGAAATGCCTCAAATTTCCAGTAAGGCTCTGCTTCGCGATGACAATTAATAAGTCTCAGGGACACACCCTACAAAAGGTTCCAATTGATTTGAGGCAACATTGCTTTCCTCCTGGACAAAAGGACTATACGTTGCATTCTCAAAAGTAATATATATATATATATATATATATTGTGGAGTCGACCCGGACACAGACAGGCGGACATGATGTTGAATCACCACCACACGTATTTATTTAAAATATTTACAAATCAAAGTCCAAAAGTGCATAAACAAACCCCAATACATACAATCCTGGCCACTCAATGCCTTCTTCTCTGGCCGCCTCCACTCTCCTCTCTTGTCCTCTCGTCCTGCTTCCACCCGACTCCAGCAATTGAGTAATCGGGGCGAAGAGAAGACACAGCCCAGCCTCACTCTCTCCTGAGTTGGCTCCGCCGTCACGACATGGACACCCGTCCCCCTGCCCGCATCGGGTGCTTCGCCCCTCGGCGTCTAGGAGGTAGGATGACCCACATGCGGAAAAACATACCCGCGGCCCATCACCTACCTCTGGTTGCAACCCGTGCGGCGGACTAGCGTGGCGGCGTCTGCCAGTTGGCCTCTGTGTCCGCCCGGCCTTCTTTTTCCCCATGACGCGGTGTCTCTAGGAGTCCTTTGGCGGCCTCAGTTGTGCTGTGCTGTGCTGCGCTGGCTTGCTTGCAGCTGCGAGTGCGCTCTCCCAGCGCTGTGCTGCGCGTGTCTGCCGGCAAGTTGTGCAGGCGCGTGCCTCGCGCTTGTGCCTCGGTGGCGCGCTTTCATCGGGAGCGTGCCCTGCTGCAGTCCAAAGGGTGCTCTCAGCACTGTACTCAAATAGAGCACACTCTCTGCCTCGGAAGTGCGCTCGGCGCTGCGGTGCTATGTGTGCCTCTGAGTGTTGTGCCGGGCCGTTACACGAATTTTTATGCAGGTCCCAGTCCAAATGGATGGGCTGGAATCCTGCTGGCTATGCCAGTTGTGGAGCCGACCCGGACACAGACCGGCGGACATGTTGTTGAATCAACACCACACGTATTTATTTACAATATTTACAAATCAAAGTCCAAAAGTGCACCAACAAACCCCAATACACACAGTCCTGGCCACTCAATGCCTTCTTCTCGGGCCGCCTCCACTCTCTTCTCTTGCCTCGTCCTGCTTCCACCACTCCTCCCAGACAAGCTTCGTCTCCTTCCTCCCAACTCTGGCTCTCCGAGTGGTGGCTGGGCCCTTTTATAGCCCACCCGGAAGTGTTCCAGGTGATTAACCACCTGGTCCTAATTGCACTTCTGGGTGGGGCTGCAGGCTCGTCCAGCCGGGCTGTGGGAAGCAGGCAGCTCCCCTAGCGGCCAAGCCGGGCCCCAACCAAGCTGTGGAGGACTCCATCTCCCATGGAGCCCTGCGGGTGGTTGGGAAAACACCGTTGGCCAGGGAGGCTGCCACCAAGCATCCCGGGGGAGGTACTGGACTGTCCATGGCGGCTCCCCCGGAACATAAGCAGCAGGGGCGTCCCTGCCGGGCATGGGACCCGGCTGTCCTTCAAAATATATATATATAATATAAATTATATATACACACCCCAATCTACATACTGTCAAATAAACGAACCACACACCCTAGTGCAACATGAGAGGCTTCGCCTTTAGCGCTGACGTCTGAGGTTCGATTCCCGAGAGTGGGTGCAGTGAGTGTGTACTGCCTGATGAGCCCAGAATTAGGGTGAAGCACGTGCCATGTACTGTTTGCATTATTTGATAGTAAAACTATTTCAATATATTCAATATATATACATCAGCGCTTCCCGATTCACTTTACCCTCGCACACCCTTGGTTTGGGAAGAAGTATTAAAAAAGTTGGATTTAGTCTTTAAATTTCTATGGTGAAGAAAAATTTATGCAATGATGATTAAATTTAACTTTCATTCCTACTAAACATATTTATGTCGACTAAATAAAAATTACTTATATTTAAAATTAAAAAAAAACTTGAACAAATACGATAGTTCATAATACCCACGCAGCACTAAGTGCACGTAAGATTAGGAGTCATCCGTTTTAACAAGCAGCGTATTGCACTGATACGAAATAGCCTGCCCATTTAATTATTTAGGAATGGATAGATAAATTAAGATTTTGTACAAATAATGTTTTTAATTTTTCTTCATCAATGGATTCTGGCACCCCCAGCAACAGCTCCTCGCACCCCAAAGGAGATATAGATAGATAGATAGATAGATAGATAGATAGATAGATAGATAGATAGATAGATAGATAGATAGATAGATAGATAGATAGATAGATAGATATACGTATACATATACATAGATATATAGATATAGATAGATATATAGACAGCTATAGATATACATATGGTGTATGTATATGTGTGTGTGTATATATGGAGATATGTATGTGTGTATATATGTATATATATATGTATATATATATATATATATAATATGCCAGCAACACTCATGACAATGACAAAACAATTAAATTGTTAATCATGTTCCGTTATTATTAAAATGTTTCCTTTTCTTTTTCATTACTTCTTTAACACACTACTTCTCCGCTGCAAAGCCAGAGTATTTTGCTATATATGTATATGTATATATGTGTTGTCAGGGATGCCAGGGGCAACGACCCAGCCGGGACGCCGTGAGGCACCGGAAGAGGGTTAAAGCCCATCCTGGATCACGTGGGGGCTGCCTTCCTGGTTGCTCTGGGGGCCACGGGTACAGGGCATGGAAGCTCCACCCTGTAGGGGCCCGTGGTCACCGCCAGGAGGCACCCCAATGCTTTGGGGACCTGTTACCCCAGCACTTCCGCCACACCAGGAAGTGCTGGGGAAGATTTAGAACGGCACCCGGAGAGCTGCCGGGAGGACAGCCGGCACTTCCGCCACGCTGGGGCGTGGCCAAGGGAGGAATGCCGGGAACACCTGGGGCTCATCCGGGGACTGCATAAAAGGGGCCGTCTCCATTCATTCAGCGCTGGAGTTGGGTGAAGGCAGGACAAGGCAAGAGAAGACAGAGTGGAGGCACCCCGAAGAAAGGCATTGTGTGGCCAGGACTGTGTTTGGGGGTTTGTGTGCACTTCATTATTTTAAATAGTAGTTATAAATAAACGTGTGGTGGTGATTTGCAACATGTCTGCCTGTCTGTGTCCGGGCCGCGTCCACAGTGTATATGTATATATATATGTATTTGTATATATATGTATATGTATATATATATATGTGTGTGTGTGTATGTGTCTGTGTCTGTGTCTATATATATGACAGCAACACTCATATCAGTGACAAAACAATTACATTAACAATCATCTTACGTTATTTTTAAAATGTTTCCTTTTCTTTTTCATAACTTCTCTAACACAATACTTCTCCGCTGCGAAGCGCGGGTATTCTGCTAGTCTGTATATAAAAGTAAATCAACATTGAATCATAAGTTAGAAAATACATTATTAACCATAACATGACAACCCTGAAGTTCGATAGGACTTGAGGAAATCCTCTTCCTGTCTGACCTTTAAGTGTTCAATTTGTTCAAAAATTTCTAATGAAGTTGCACATATTTGTTTCCAGTTCTTTTCATTTTGTATAACAGACCTTCTCACCAAAGGCTTTCTAAATATTGCTTGTTAATATTTTATTATTAACAAAAGTGTTTTAAACTCTATCTTCCAGACATACAGTATGTTCTAGTGTGGATCTTCCATTGCAAAACCCATTCAGATGACTCAAAATTTCCTTACTTTTCCAAAAAATAACATATTCTGACGTTAATCTGTTGTAATTTACATAAATTTGAAATATTGGTTAATAAAGTAATTAGTCTGATTAATCTTTTCCTGGTTTACCAATTCGATCTATTATGCCAGGTTTATACTCCAATGGATGCTACTGCTACGCAAGTGTTTTACTGTTCATGCTTGCACGCATACTTTATATAAATCTGGAAGTTTCCACCAGGTGGCAGTGCGAGATATCATCACGGTGAGAAAACGTTCGGCTTTGCTGTGTTGTGAATTGCCTGAAACATTCATTAAATTCCGAAGACACCTTACCTTCTCTCAAAAGGATGTTTAATGATTAAATCCATCAATCCAAGGATGTGCCCATTCCAACTAGCTTTGGGTATGAGGCAGAAACGATCCCTCGATGGGGCTTCAGCTCATCTTAAGGTGAATACAAGCACTCACATACACTGGTGTCATTTTAGCATCACCAAATCCCCAAAACTGCATATCTTTGGAAGGAAACCAGAGCATACTGTGAAAACCCAGCAGGAAAATATGTAAACTCCAGGCAGGGAACACCAGTGACATGACTCCCTGCAAGGCAGCAGTGCTACCGCTCCACCACCGTATCACCCCCATTTGTGTAATTATTAACAGTATTCATTATTTAACGATTTATCAGTAAAATGTAACATACATACTTTAATGCATTTCATCATGAAAGTGATATCAAGTAAAAATCTAAGGATTCTAAATGGGCAGAGAGTTGGAATATCATACATTTAATTTGTTCTGTGTGGTGATCTATTGCTTCTTGCCACTGCTGTCAGGTCAGGAGGAACCCCCAGAAGCACATAGTGATTAACAACTGGGTCGGTTTTAAGATGACGTTTACGACGGTCTACTTTAATGATAAACTATGAGATTAAAGCTCAAATTTCCACTTTAATCACAAAATACACCTTTTCACTGTGTCCTTAATTTTTTTCTCTGTGGCTCAAGTACAGCGCTGTACATTCTGTTGCTGTTGTGAAGGTGTAAAAAAAAGACAGCACAGAAGATGGTATGCGAGACTTTTAAAATGTATCGTGTCATTACGATGGGGAATATGTGATGCTTGAATGTAAAAGCACCACAAATGCATTTGTATGTCGGCATTTTGCTTCACCACATTGAACCATTCATCAAACATCGAAGCAGGCACATCGATAATGTGGGATTCTCAAAGCAGCTTTCTGTCACATGTAGATAGTAAACAGAGACTCTGACGTCACATTCCAACTTTTATCACACTGCGCCCCCTGACTTTTTGCTGGGGCTACAACTCGCGCACGAGTCACATTATTTTCCGAGGACCTGCAAATGAACGCTTTGATTACTTGGCAGCCATAATGCGTGAGCGTACAGATTCTGAGCATGAAGTATAAATGAGCCCTTATAGTAGTTATCCAAATTGTTTATCTGATTATTATTATAAATCCTGCCTCTGGCTCAAATATAAAGCCAAAAGGAGGACCCAGCAACTTTGACATCAAGGGTGTCCTACATCTTAGGGAACCACACACAAATCACAAGGAACACATGCAAACTTAAAGAGACAGTACACATTTAATGAATAATAAATAAAATCAACAGAAAAAACATAATTAGAAAAATTATTAAAAATGAACAAAAACAACAAAAAAAATCACACAAATATTATAGTTATTATAGTGTAGCTTATGAATGTAATGTGCATTTTTCAGGCTTATATCCCCACAGAGAAAATTCAAAGTACACTTTGGTAGTAGAAAATAAAAACCGCAATAGTTATGTTTCATTGAAATTTGCCTTTCAAGACACTGAAGGACACATTAAAGGAGAAAACCAAAAAGCTACATAACAGAAGCTAAATACTCTATGAAAGCTTACACAGCAGTATTCTATCCTTTTCAAAGATTTTTATGCACCACAGTCTTAAACATCGCAGTATGACGGATCATGGTTTTAATCTGTTGGTAGCACCACAGTAACACCACATGCTGTTTTTGAAAAAATGTGCTGATTGAATACCACTTGATAGTAATACTAATTTGGAATCATTTCTTAGGCAGTTAAAATAATACAAGTGGTTGTTATGGAAGCATTTTGATATTTTTTACGCAGTAATATGGGTAATATGGTGGTTCAAAGAACTAAATTTCTCTTTGTTTCTTACATACTGTAGATGCAAATTAGCTGCACAGTCAACTTTACTAGAACTGAAAAGCACATTTGGTAGCAGTGCTTATTCACTGTTTGAGTGGAGTTTGGATGCTCTCCACATGTCTGCATGGGTTTTCCTCTCTTTTGCACAAATACATGAATATGTATTTAATTAAAGGGTTCTTCTCTCCTGCCTTCTGGACAGTTTTATTGTCAATGTTTGTTTAAAAAATCTGAATTTTTAACCTTTATCGCAGTTTCAAAGAAAGAATCCCTGTGGGGGTTAAGAAAGATATTGTCACGCAGGGATAAGTGTTTTCAGCAATTGAATGGTGCTCGCTTTCAGCTTGATGCTGCTGGGTTAGGTTTTAGCTCCATGCAATCATGTATTTGACTTAAATGAATCCAGAAAAAAGGGGTGAATTAAAATGAGTAAAATAATTAGAAAACTCATTGAAATTCAAAAATCATTTGTAATTGTTACAACAGCATCAATTAAGTACACAAAAAATAAAAGAGCAGCAGCACTGGACACAAGATGCCTAGACAATGTTCTAGTTAGCACAGATGAAATAATGTAGGCTCCCTGCTGCACAGGATTATGGAGCATGCAGTTTCAGCATGAAGGCTGCTGTTTGTCCGACAAGGGCATAAAAATGACAAAGACGTTTGACATCTGTGAAGCATTTTACCAACACTCCAAAATTAATAGGACCCTCCTGGGACTCTACCCCAACCTATGCAATTTGTAAGACCTCATACTCCTGTTCTCTCTTTCTTATGCTTCACGCACACACATACACACACACGTAGACCACAAACTCATTCACAGTTGAACAGTTTCAGTTAGTTAAGATTCTGAGAGGACCAAGCACATCCTGGCAGCCCTGGAGTTAATATCCAAACAGGGATGTGATTCATCGCAGATCTGATCTAAAAGAATCGTGATGCCATTTGTATTTTCCTGTTCATATTTTCCTTAAAAATCAGATGTGTGTTACGTATGAATTTTAAAAAACAAAAATCAAACTGGACTGTGAATGTTTCAAAACTTGAAATTGATATTGTTAGTGTGTTACTTTGATTATTTTAAATGGCATGAATGCTTCCTATATATTAAATAAAAAAAACAAAACTCCAAAGTAGTCAACAGCTTTTTAAAACCCATGCTTCATTGCATACCAAAGATTAAGCTGCTCAAATGTGCTGCTGTTTTCCATGTTTCGTTTAAATAAAAGCCCCTCTATGGTTCCCTGCTGCTGAATCTTTCAGTTCCACTCACCAATCTCTGAACCTATGAAATAAGTTTTGTCAATGGTAGGCAACTGAATGCAGCAAAAATTAATTAATTACATTTTAATCTATAATCCCCCCTGGGTTAATGACAACTCAGCACCCATGCATTTGCATGTTTTATGTGTTAATCTTTTCATAACCTTGGCAAACTGTGTCATTGTTAAAACTGTGAATATTCCAAGAGCAGAAGTGACAAAGACACTTGATGTCAGTCTTTTTACTAACAGTACTCTGAACTGAATGTGACCTGACCAGAGACTCAGCTGCCAGAGTACATTCTATGAGTCCTCACACTTTGTTTCTTCTTTACTTGAGCACATTAATACACACAGCCGGAGCCGTGAGGAAACAAAAAGCCCAGGAGATAATATACATGAGCAAAAGACATGGTCAGGGGAAGCAAAAAGTCAAGGCAGTACAGATCAGAAATATCTAAGTACAGTAACCAGAAACTAGAGGGCAAGACTTGAATAAGAAGTAGAAGTCAAACTGAAAGTCAAAATAACCAGAATGCCTATACACAGGCATGTTATACTGTCATGTTTTCTTTTATAAATCCCAATGTTTACATGGTAAGTTGTGTTCACACATTTCGAACCCTTTTTATGCGTAGTCAAGCTTTATAAATGATATCTATGAGTATGAATCCTGAGTCCGGTTGTTGTCTGTGAAGAGTTTGCACATTCTCTCTCCGTTATTTGTATTTCCATGTTGTTGAGAACACAATAGGCATTGCAGTCAGGTGAAGATAACTACCGAACAATTTCTGGAGAGTGTCATTTTGTAAAGTTCACTGTGTGAGAGTTAAAATTAAAGCAAGTGGGTGTACTTGCACACTACCATCTGTCGTGACAATGTTTGGCACAAAACATGAATTAAATAAAAAGAAGAATCTATTGTTTCTGGGAACTTTCGAATATGTCTTGTAGTGATCTGAACTCAGTCCGATCACAGGTGCATTAACTACTGGTTTTTAATGTTGTCACGTGCTATCCAACCATGATGGGGCCATCATCTTAATTAATGGAGCCGAAAAACATTTCTGCCATTGAACAGTTCTTGCTATTCCTAATGGCTGGCTTTGGCTTTTGTTGGTGGTTACTACAAAACAAGACTTAAGAGGAAACATTTTTTTTAATTAGAATAGGTAATCTATAAGAATAATGAGCGTTTTGGAAGTTTTTAATATTAATATTATTTTTATTATAGGTTTTTGATTTTAATTTGTTTACATCATTCACTCGAGCATTACTTTTCATGTTTTTGTCAGTTGTATGGTCTGATCCCATGCCAGCTCCTCGGCAAGCAGGGACATGCGCACTTGCACTTGCGTCCGTCTGTAGAACGAAATCCTTAGAGAAGTCGGGATTCCGCAAAACTGGAAAAGAAGACAAAGCAGTTTTCAAATCACAAAAGGAACATTCACAAACTTCTGTCCATAAAACAGGGCGGTTCTTTCTGCCTCTAGTAAGATCAGAAAGAGGATCAGCCCTATTTGCAAAGTCAGGGATGAATCTTCTATAATAACCAGAAAGCCCCAGAAAAGCACAAACTTCTTTCTTCATTTCTGAACATGGGAAAGCAGTTTTTCTAAATTGGGGCCGGAATAAACCCCTGCCCATGGAATATCCCAGGTAATGAGTCTCTGACATGCCCAACTTACACTTCTTAGGGTTAGCTGTCAAGCTAACCTATCTTAAGCTTTCAAGGACAGCCTGAAGACGTTCTAAATGCGTTTGCCAATCATCGAGGTATACCCTGGAATATTCGGAATGAGGGCGTAAGATCTGATCCATCATACGCTGGAAAGTTAGAGGCGTGCCATGAAGACCAAAAGGGAGTCCAGTAAATTCATTTCTCACAACTGCCAGCCTCAAGAGGCACCTGCCAGTAACCTTTCGTGAGATCTACTGTGGAGATATAGGTTGCCTGACCCAGTTTTTCCAACAGCTCATCAACACTGTGCATTGGAGAAGCATCAAATTTAGAGATCTTATTCAAGCGCCTAAAATCGATACACAAGCGAACCGAACCATCTTCTATTGGGACTACTACGACCGGACTGCACCAGTCACTTTTACTTTCACAAATTACACCTAATGTCAGCATCTGTTTGACTTCCTCACACATAATATTCCGTTGTGCTTCCGGGATCAGAAACGGCCACATTTGTACCCTAACACCGGGTTCAGTAGTGATTTTATGTTCTGCAAGGTTAGTCACACCTGGCAAGTCTGAAAAAACATCAGTGTTCCATTCAACCAAAATTAACTACTCTGTCTTTTGTGAGTCAATCAAATTGTCACCAATGGCAACATCGGTCTGAGAGAAAGCAGCCAAGGAAGTGTAAACCCCCTGCGGGTCATGCCACTCCTTCAAGAGATTAACATATAAAATCTGGAATGGTTTGTGCCGGCCCGGTATTCTAACCTTGTAATTCACGGGCCCCATAAGCTCCTCAATAATGGCAGAGCCCTGTCATTTCACTAGGAATTTGTGTGGGTCAGATGGAATCAGAACCAGAACACAATCACCAGGTTTGAATTCACAAAGCTTACAGCGCCTATTGTATAGACGTCTCTCTGGATTTCCTGCTCACGTCACTGATGCTCCACAGCGATAGAAGAAAGTTTAGAAATCCTATCTTGCAACGAAATGAACCGATCCGCAAGGCTCAGCCCGTGAGCTTTTGTCCCTATTCCTGTCCATTCCTCAAGTACAACATCCAAGATGCCACGCGGGCGCCTACCAAACAACAGCTCGAAAGGACTCAAGCCAGTGGACGCCTGCGGCGATTCCCGCACCGCACACATAATAAAAGGCAGGACAGAGTCCCAAGATGTCGGGTCATTGTGAGCAACTTGCCTGATCATCTGTTTTAAAGTCTTGTTAAATCGTTCATTCATCTGTGGATGGTAAACAGTGGTACTTAATTTCTTAATAGCAAGGCTGTCACACAATTGTTTCATCATGCGAGAAGAAAAAGGTGTGCCTTGATCAGTTAAAATTTCCCATAGCTTTTGGCTTCAGTGGAGGAATTGGCTTTTTTCAAAGCAGCCACTTCCAGATATCGCGTTGCATAGTCAATCAACACAAGCATATATTGATACCAATTTTTACTCTTAGGAAGAGGGCCTACAATATCTAATCCCACCTGTTGAAAAGGGGACTTCCAAAATAGGCATAGGAGAAAGGGGAGCCTGAAGAGGTTTATAAGCAGAGACGATCTGGCAATCAGGGCATGAAGTACAGAATTGCTCAACTTCTTTTCCCATATTCAGCCAATAAAATCATTTTGATAAACAATCTCTAGTCTTATCAGCCCCCAGGTGCCTACCAAAGATGTGAGAGTGGGCTAACTGCAAAAGAATGTACTTCAGGTACAACTAATTGTTCAATAAATTCCCCCACTAAATGATCCCATATCACTCTAAAAAGACAGCCGTCTTTCTCAGGAAAGTGCAGGGTTTTCAAGCTCCCGGAGGCACGCTCTTGGTAATAAGAGTCACTAGCAGAACAAGCCTGTTTAAATGCATAATATAATGAGCTATCAGCATGCTGCAAGCGCACAAAATCCATCTGCTCGCTAGTGCTCGGTTTGTGTTCAGAGGCATTTGCAAGTTATGAAGTTGTAGATGGGCCAGCCTGCCGCTCTAGGAAATTGGAGGGGTCACTCCCAGTATCACTAGAGAGATTGTGTTAAATGTCAAATCGGGGCTCAAGGCCTTCTCCAACAGCCACCAGTTCCTCCCCTTGTTCATGATAACACAGTCTCAGTGCTACACGGGGACGTACTGCTGAGGCAGTCACGTCTGACAACACAAAGTTCACTACCTGAGTCCAAAAGGTAAGGATCTTGTGGCCCACTAACATCATGGAGATCATTAAGCAGTCCTTTTTCAGTGAAGTAGAAGGAACATGGGAGTAACACACCTTGGCTAAACCGACCTCCAAGGACAGAGCAGGGGAGAGGTGACATTCTCTGGCGAGGGGTGCGTTCAGCCCCCCTGCTCACAATATAAATATAAATATATATTTAAACACAGTGAAAAAGATTGAGCACCTTAATTAAAAATTACAAGTCACTATGACTTGTTAAGTGAGCTGAAGATGAACTGATCACTAAAATGCATAAAGTTAACAATGACACATTTCTTTATTATTATAAGTTAGATTACACTTTCATTTCCATCACTCACAGTTACAAAATACAAAAAAATAAATAAATAAAATGGCCTGAAGCAAAAGTTTGGGTGCCCAGCATGGTCAGTACTTAGTAACACCCCCTTTGGCAAGTATCACAGCTCATAAACACTTTTGTAGCCAGCCAAGAGTCTTTCAATTCTTACTTGGGGTATATTTGCCCATTTGTCCTTGTGAAAGGCTTTTAATTCTGCAAGATTCTTGAGCCTTCTTCATCTTTTTTACAAATGGTATGATGTTTGCTTCCAGAATTTTATGGCATTTACTTTAATTGATTCATATCTTTACAAATGAAATGCTCTCTGTGCCACTGGCTGCAACATAAGCCCAAAGCATTATCGATCCACCCCCATATTTAATAGTTGGAGAGGTGGTCTTTTCCTGGAATTTAACACCCTTTTTCTTCCAAATATATCTTTGCACATTATTGCCAAAAAGCTTCTATTTTGACTTAATCAGGACTGCTTCCAAAATGCATCAGGCTTGTTTAGATATTCACTTGCAAACTTCAGGCACTGAATTTTGTGGCTAGGATGCAGGAAAGCTTTTCTTTTGCTGACTCTATCATGAAGGTCATATTTGTTCAGGTATCACTGCACAATAGAATAGTGCACCAACACTTCAGAGTCTGCTAAATCTTCCTGAAGATCTTTTCCAGTCAAACAGTGGTTTTTATTTGCCTTTCTAGCAATCCTACACATGGTTCTTTCAAAAGGCATTCATGGTCTTCCATACCTCAACTTGACCTCCACCGTTCCTGTTAACTGCCATTTCTTAATAACATTAAGAACAGAGGAAACAGCTACCTGAAAACACTTTGCTATCTTCTTGTAGCCTCCTCCTGATTGGTGAGCATCAACTGTTTTATTTTTGAGACTGCCTGGCAGTTGCTTAAAGGAGACCATGGCTGCTGATTGTTGGGACAAGGTTTGAGGAGTCAGAGAATTTATGCAGCTTTGAAATTTGCATCACCTGGGGTTTCCTAATGATAAGTGTGAGCAAGCCATGGCCCTAATGAGCTAATTAAAGTCTGAGACTTTGGTAAAAGTTACCTAAGACCTCTGATATATCTAAAACTTTTGCATGGTGCTCCTTTCTTTTTTTCAGTGTACAACTGTACAAAACAAAAACAATACACTAATTTTGTGTAAAATGCTGGAAAGAAATGTGTCATCTTTAGCGTTATGCCTTTTGTTGATCAGTTCATTTTCTGCTCACTATACTATTTACAGTAATAGGCATTTTAAGCAAGGGTGTCAAAACTTTTGAATTGATGAAAGGATGTTAAAGTTTTGGGGAACCTTGAGGCCAACCCTATGTCATTGAAAGAGCTCAAAAAGCAAAGTAAATGCTTGTAAAAACGCAAAACGAGTTTTCCTTCCTTCCTTGCTTTAGGCTAACTGCCCAAGATGGTGTCTCTTCTGGATTTCAGGCATTCTGGCAAGAAGAGGCAGGTCCAGGTGTACAGACCACAGGAAGTGAAATCAGATGTGCAAAGGTGTCAGTTTTCCTTTCTACAGAGGGAAGAGAAAAAAGATGATTATTAAACACCACCATCTACTGTTCCACTGGAGAATTATCATCACTTGAATCTTTATGTTGTTTCCAATGCACAATGTGTGTATATATATATATATATATATATATATATATATATATATATATATATATATATATATATATATATATATATATATATATATATATATGTAAGGACCACAGAAATATCCTCATTTCTATGCTGTCAAACATGTTTTCTCCAGCTTTACAAATATGCAGTAATAAAGTAATTTTTTACTATGCATTTTTACAGATAGATCATCACTTAAATCTAGCCCTGCAATGATTTACTGTTAAGCTGTCAAAATGAAGAGCTACTATGAGGCGGCCTATAATTTATTATTGCCATTTTACATTTTGTGTAGACTGTCATTGTAGTAATCTTTGCTAAAGCTTTTTACTAGGCCCTTCAGATTTTATTTGCATTCTCAATCCCATGTTCTAGGACAAGATGCAGTTGCTTCTTTAACCAGATTATGCCACCTTAGGCTTTAGAACAAGACAAATGCATTAATGGTGACAGACAGCTGCGTCAAAAGTTTTTATGATTTCATCACAATCACATTGACATGCACTAGGGACAATTTTACACTTCCCAAAAAAGAGCTTAGGGGCTAGTAGGACTAGATCACTTTGACTTTGTCTTTTCACTAGAGCTGTGGGCTAAAAATGTTTTTTATTTTCTGTGAGATCTGAGTAAGCTGGATCATTGTTTTCTTGCTTTCCGATGTGAAATGGCCTTACTTTACTTGACCTCACAATACTATTATTAGGAGCCTTAAATGCCTAAATGTGAGCAGTGTGTTGAAAACATTATTGACTATATACACAGATGCAGTATATGTTCATACTGTAGTTGTGTAAATTGCTAGATGTTAACCATATAATTGTATTTTTATTATATATTCTTAGCTATATGGTAACACAGTAGTAGCACTTAAAAATATAAAGACAAAATAGGATTGTCTTTAAATAGGGCTGCAAAGAAAGCAAGACAGGGATTACAGTTTTAGGCTATAATTCCAAAGAATACTGTATGAAATGTAAAAATCAACTACTTTTTGCAAAGATCTGAACAAGTTATATTGCTGGTTTTACATTAATGAATTTTATTTTAGAACAAGGAAAGGCTATAAAACTTAATATATTACAGCTGCTTCAGATATTGAATTAACATATGACACTGTCAGATCACAATTTATAGAAGTGAAGACAGCCACAGTTCCCAGTTCACATTATAATCATGTACAGAACAGACAGCACACCCTTTTAGGAGCTGCTTCAGTCCTTAATAGATAGTGAAGTTGTGACTGATCTTTGAGACCATGCTAAACAGTACTTTTAAACTTTGGGAACAAGTCAAAAATCTAGTCAGGATTTTGTTTTTAGATTTTAGTCATGCCTTCATTACTATGCCGCTGCATCTGCTGTCCAAGAAGTTCATTGACTTTATTGTTTATTTTATTGTAATTCAAAACATATTCCAGGGATGTACAATTTATATATTTGTTGGTGTAATTCATTACAGGTAAATCAGATTTAGCTCTACTGTGTGATTAGTACAAGTTTCTCATAAATGGCTCACATGCTTTTTGATATGCTCATCTTATTACAGTTGTTAGTATTTTTTTTTAATCTGACACATCATACTGGGAACATTTTAAAAAGGAGAAAAATTTTGGTAACTTTCCTTGGACAATCATACACAAAATTAAAGACATGATCTTTGACGTTTGACTTAGAATAGTCACTAGTCCTGCATACGCAAATAAATTAAGAATTAGTTATATCTGACGATCTAGGTTAATGATCTGTTTAAATTTTCTAAACTGTTCTCTAAATACATTTTAGCTTCAAAATAAATAAATAAATGCATTTTCTTACATAAACTTACATAATTCAATAGTAGATTGTTAATTCTTCAAATGTTCCACTTATTTGGGGGCTCATGCATAACGGCGTGTGTAGAGTTCACACTAAAACATGGAGTACAGACAAAAGTGGAAATGTGCATACGCACAAAAAAATCAAGATGTATATATCTGTGCGTACGCCAACTTCCACGTTATTCCGCTCCATAAATCCCAGTCAGTGTGAAAAGTAACGCATGTGCACACGCCTGCTGCCACTCCCAAGCTCCTCCCAGAATTAAGCCTGTTTGAATATACAAATCAATATAAATATCTCTTAAGCTCAATGCTCTGTGAAAAGACAATGGCAAAAGCACTGGGGGAAAATAGAAGTTTCAGCGAATACTAAGTGGAGGCAAGGAAAAATATACTATTTGTTGGTTTACACAGTGATATAAACAACAAAAGGAAGTTGATTGAGTGACATAGAGTGTCGGAGAAAATCAAAAGTTCAAGTTCACAAAGTCACACAGTGCCCAAAATAAAAAAGAAGTTGTCAGATATCAAAGTCGTCGTGAAAAGGCAAGTCGTAGTCCACCGTCTGAGTGTCATATGAAAGCTTATTAGGGAACAGAGAAAAAAAAATAGGGACACAGTGGGAAAAAACCTCAAAATGTCAACTTTAATCTCTAAATTTCCACTTTAATCAAATAGTTTATTTTGTCATTAAAGTAGAATGTCATAAATGTCATCTTAAAATCTTGTAATTTACTAGTTTCTCAAATACCATCATAACTAAAGTAGCACGTTAAATGCTTCGTATTGTTTGTGTTCTTCTATGTGCTCTATGTGTATGAATCACTATGTGCCTCTTAAACGGGCTTTCTCTTTCTCCGACAGGACACAGAATCCATTACATTTGTGATATTACAGCTCTCTGAATAATTTAAATACTATATACTTGATATCATTTTCATGATGATAGGAATTAAAGCATGCAATTAAACATGGGAGCACAATGGCGCAGTGATAGTGACGAGTTGGTCCGAGAGGCTTGCTGCACCGTGCGTGACCTTCGATGAAATAATTTACTGCAGGAGTACTGTTTCTCTCAAACGTACTAACCAATTCCTGTCCTTCCTTTTCCTTCTCCAAATACCCAATCGCTAAACAATCAGCTCTATGATAGAAGTCAAGCCATCTAAACTTAGAACAGCGATTCAAAACCTTTAAGAAACATTGACATATCTTCGTAGTACATCCATCTATCTATCCAGTGTCACACCAGCCCCAGCAAGCATACAGCGTGAGGCAGGAACAATCCCTAAATGGGGTGCCAGCTTGTTGCTAGCGCTGCGACACAGTGTCCTGACATGTTTAATTATTAACAATATAGATTTTTTAAATGATGTTAAAATTTTATCTGTATAATGTAAAAAAAATTTTTTGCTGCATTTCATCTTAAAAATGATATTGTCATCATATCTAAATATGCGCTTTATAAAGTGGCACTGGTTGTGCAATATTATAACTGTATCGCAAGTTTACAGTGAGGTAATTGTACTTATAAGTACAAACAGTTCTACAAGGACTCTTGATGGACTGATTGAGTGCCTTTACAGTTCTTGGGATGAAACAGTTTCTGACCCGCGAGGTCCCTACAGGAAAGGCTCTGAAGCATTTGCTATATGGGAGTAGTTCAATAGACTGTGTGCATGGCTGAGAAAGTATGTGCTTGATGCTGTATCCCAATAATTCTCTTTCCGATAAGCTGCTTGAGAGCTGTGATTCCACACTCATATACAGTGGGATAAATACTCTGAGTGGTGCATTAAGAGAAACAACACTAAAGCAGCTATGGTATTTTGAATAGTTTGGCCATTCCGTGAACCATTATATTGTTACAGGTTAATTACTATCAGATGCCTCAAACTAATAAATGATAAGCGGTTAATTCATTGTATTTAATAAAGCAGAATCAGGGATGTGGATCTAAAAAAGAAAGGGAAACCACACTGGAGCAAAAACACTGCTTTGACGCTGGGTACCGCCAGTCTGCAAAACCGAGCAGAGAACTTGCATACGCCAAGCATTTAGCTGGCATGAAAATGTGTGTGGCTTTACGCCAAGTTTTGTTTTTATACATTACGATGTGAGCATGGAAACAGGCCTATGCAACATTTTTGTGCGTATGTGTAATGGGCTAGATCTCAGTATTATAAAGAAAATAACATTTCGGTGTGTTGCTTAGTGTAATGGGCTATAAACCAGTTGGGCTGTCAACAATGGCAGGGAGTAGTTCAATGCCCTCTGGGCAATGATTCTCTGCTAGTGGCTCAAAAGTCATTGTGCCTCCTCTAGGCAAAGCCCTAATTTTACATTTTACTTGACATATCTGACATGCTGGGAAAACAAGTCCCTTTTTCCTCATCCTTACTGTAATACCTGGTGATATTGCTTCCCCAGGTTTTACTCCTACTGCAGAGATGATATTATCTGCTGTGTCACATTTCAGGTTTAATGCCTAACTTAGCAGCGCGCTAAGACTGGTGGTGTCGGTCTGATTACAGCTCTCTCGGATCAGTTCCTCTATAACATTGAAGCCTAACAGCGGACAGTTAACATGACTTTGACTTACTAACAAAGGAACATCAATGGCTTCCTGCCCATGCCTGGAGCTCAGTATCTGAAGTGACACCTCAATCCACCCTTCAAATGGAATCTCAGTGCCATTTGCTGCAGTAATACAGAGTGCACTTCCTGTTAATAAACTCTCAAGTGACTGAATCTTAACATCAGGCAATGTCTTACTTATCGACTCTCTCCCCACTATGCTAACCTGTGCTCCTGTGTCTAACAGCATTTTTGTTTGAATTCCATTGATTACACACGTGACCATGCAGCGACTCCCAATTAGTTGGGCAGCATGTTTTGCTTTAGGGGGCAGTAGATAGGTGTTTTGCATTGTGGGAGCCTCAGTCTGGGGGGACCTGTTACTCCTGTTGGTCACTGGTTGTTCCCTCTCCAGTGACCTTCCCCAGTTTCCCGATTCCCATCTCTTAGTACAGCCAACAGCTCTGTGTCACATCAAACCACAGTGAAAGCAGTGAGTTCACCGTTCTTTTCTCTGCTGGGCACATTCTTGACATCTTCTTTTAGGACTATCTCTTGAGACCTGAGTGTTCAATTGTGGCAGTGCACGGACATCTGTCCGAGTACTGTTACCAGTATGCTTTGTGATCTTTTCACATTTTTTTTTTAGCATAGACACTTGAGCTGTCAGCTGCTCAATGGTAGTATTATGAGCTTGATGTGCACAGAGAACTTTCAAATTATCATTTTCATTATGGTTCACAATCTTGTCAAATTGTTTTGCTAGTTCGGACACTCGAGACGTTAACTGCTTTATAGCTGCACTGTCAACTTGCATTCTATTGGTTGCTTGACTCAGTTCAGTCTGATCAGCCTGTGATCTGTCTTTTTGTTGCACTGAATTTACAGAGACAGACCTATGTTCACTCGGAGTGTGAAGACGCTTTATTCTCTCTGCTTCCTCCCTGGTAGATTTAGTTATCTTCTCTAGAATTATATCATCAGTCACCTTCAAGTCAGTAAGAAATGGTTTTATGTCTTGTCTGATGTTGCTATTGTTTTCATTGAACCCTTGATAAAGGGTATGAAGAAATATGCCCTGAACTAATTTTCTGTCATAACTGAATTCAGCTCCATGTTGTTCTGATGCCTGCAGCACGCGTTATCAAAGATCCATTATCCTATATACAAAATGTTTGGGTGTTTCCCTATATTGTTGCTTTGTATTGCTCAGTTCCTGAAACAGTTCTGTGCTGCTTTTATCTCTAATGTGTAACCTAAGAAATCGTCTGAGCTCATCTAATGTGAGATCATCTCTACTCATGAGAAACTTTTTGAAGATACTTGGTTTAACTACTTCAAACTCAGTAAAATCCTCATGTAATCCTACATCTATTTGATTGAAAAGGTTACAGTATGACATTTCAGAGCCCCCATCATAGATTTGCCCATCATGGACTTTGAACTCCCTACGAGGCAGAAAAGTAGCAACATCAGTGAGTCTTACCACCTGATCTGAATTCCTGTAAGGAAGACATCCTTTCTCCGAGTCCACAGAGTTCCTCCTATTTTCAAAGTTTCTGCAAAAATGTTTAGCTTGGCTTGAATGAATATCTTGATCCAGCCCTGCAGTGGTAACACCTGTACAATCCTTACTCCTAGCAGGGTTGAAATCCTTTCTGGTTAAGAGTTGTGAAATTGTATCCTGGAGGTGAAGTAGGTGTGACATGCCTTCGTCCTCCAAATTTCTCAACTTATCACTCTTAACATAATCAAAAAGGAAATAAGAAAGTTCTTGTTCACCTAGTTGTGAGAGTTTTACAGTTTCATCTCCTTCTTCATCTTCTATACTTGCAGCCAGAAGGCTGAGTTGATTGTAATCCAGCAATATTAATTTCTTATGGATATCCCAGATCAGCATTTTGCGTGGTCTGGATGTTGCCATCTCCCTTCTGTACCTGAAGCTGGGCTCTCTGGATGACACAATTATAGGAGTCATCCCTGAAGTTTCACAACAGGAAGTACCAGGTGTAGTGATGGCTGTTTCCATGACAGAGAGCCCCCAATTGTTACCGACCTCAGGCCTAGGGGAACCTGGGCCAGGTACAAGCCACTGTTGCTACAGAGTGTAGCCACAGCAATATGGTGTAAAGCATAAAAGAAACAGACAGCAGTCCCGAGTCTCAGACCATACTTCTGTTTTTTTCTTCTTTTTTCTCCTTTTCCCAGAAATATATATATATATACTTCAATTTCTGCATAGATCAACATGGCAGTCAGTGAAAACAATGGTGCAAGCCAATTTCCTCTGCATAACAAATAGTGTAAACACATTTACTTTGAGTCCTTGATTAGAAACCAACTTTCCAAGGAAGCAGACAGTTCTGTATTCCCACATTGTATGTAGATGAGATACTAAATCAAAGCAGTCTGACTATTCGAAGCAGGTGACTCTTTAGCAAGACAGGTAAATATTTATGTCCTATAGATAGCCATCAGCAATAACTTGTAGCAGAATTTTCTTTAAAACACTGGTTTATAGCCCATTACACTAAGCAACACACCAAAATGTTATTTTCTTTATAATACTGAGATCTAGCCCATTACACTAATTGTTACCGACCTCAGGCCTAGGGCAACCTGGGCCAGGTACAAGCCACTGTTGCTACAGGGTGTAGCCACAGCAATATGGTGTAAAGCATAAAAGAAACAGACAGCAGTCCCGAGTCTCAGACCATACTTCAGTTTTTTCCCAGAAATATATATATACAGTAATCCCTCGCTATATCGCGCTTCGACTTTCGCGGCTTCACTCCATCCCGGATTTTAAATGTAAGCATATCTAAATATATATCACGGATTTTTCTCTGGTTCGCGGATTTCTGCGGTCAATTGGTCTTTCAATTTATGTTACTTGCTTCCTCAGTTACTTTGCCCAGTTGATTTCATACAAGGGACGCTATTGGCGGATGGCTGAGAAGCTACCCAATCAGAGCACGTATTACATATTAAATAAAACTCAATGATATACGATATGCTTTCCGTGCACTGCTTCGCACACTTAAAAGCTCTAACAGCCCATATTGATTTTTCATTGTTTGCTTTTCTCTGTCTTTCACTCTCTCTGAGAAATACAGGCAGATACTTATCCATCATGCAATACCATCAGGGAGGCATATGATTGGCCCCATTATCTGCTCCTGATGGAGGGGGTGTGAGCAGAGGGGCTGTTTGCACAGTGGCTGTTTGCTTAGAAGATACGGACGCGCCTGTAAAAAAATGCTGAAAGGCTACCTTCACATTGATCCCTTCATTGCGCCGCTTTATCGTGGTGCTTGCATACTTAAAAACGCAACAGCCCTATTGATTTTTAATTGTTTACTTTACTCTCTCTCTGACATTCTCTGCTCCTGACGGCCCCTGTCCTGTAAATAGCCATCAGCAATAACCTCTGTTGCCAAGCCACACAATAGTGTATCCAGCATACCCAGGATTTGATTATTATCTAAGACTACTAGTTGAGACACAATAGACACTGAAACAAAGGCTGAGCCTTTGGTGCAAGATGTCAGGAGACATCTCAAAAAAAGTAGGGGAGAGTGTAATGGGCTAGATCTCAGTATTATAAAGAAAATAACATTTCGGTGTGTTGCTTAGTGTAATGGGCTATAAACCAGTGTTTTAAAGAAAAGGCAGAATTTCTGGAAAATTCTGCTACAGGTTATTGCTGATGGCTATCTACAGGACATAAATATTTACCTGTCTTGCTAAAGAGTCACCTGCTTCGAATAGTCAGACACCTTTGATTTAGTATCTCATCTACATAAAATGTGTGAATACAGAACTGTCTGCTTCCTTGGAAAGTTGGTTTCTAATCAAGGACTCAAAGTAAATGTGTTTAAACTATTTGTTATGCAGAGGAAATTGGTTTGCACCATTGTTTTCACTGATTGCCATGTTGATCTATGCAGAAATTGAAGTATATATATATTTCTGGGAAAAGGAGAAAAAAGAAGAAAAAAACAGAAGTATGGTCTGAGACTCGGGACTGCTGTCTGTTTCTTTTATGCTTTACACCATATTGCTGTGGCTACACTCTGTAGCAACAGTGGCTTGTACCTGGCCCAGGTTCCCCTAGGCCTGTTGTCGGTAACATATGCACCGTTTATACATGAGGCCCCTGGTCTGCAGAGTGTTCTGTCTTTTGGTGTGATCTGTGTTTTTAGAAACGTGCATGCTCAAAATAAAGTTAAGCTGCAATTATCATTTCAACAATAAACTGTTTTGGTACAGAAATTCAAGGTTTTATCCCTGTCTCAAGTCTCTTTTCTTTTTTTTTATTGTTCGTGTTTTCTTTGTAAATTATATTTGTAAAAAAGTTCATGTTTATATCTTTTTAAAGTTTATTTGAGAATTGTGTGTTTAAATGTATGTATTTATGATGTTTTTTTCCATCCTACTGATATTCAATCTTTGTCTTAGGCTCCTTGTAATATGTTGAGCCTATGGGAGACCCCTGATGTGGCAGCTCTGGGACTGCCCACAGTTCCATTTAACACTAGAATTACCGGAGCCTACAAAAAAGCTTGTAAATCCGGCCCACCTTAAATCCATTCTCACCTCTCCATTAGAGTCTTTTATCCTGTAAATGCGTCGATTAACAGCAAGCAGCCTGGTAACCCATCCCCCCGCCCACCGCTGCAGTTCATTTCGCAAAAAAGGTTCTCAGTATATTCAAGTAAAGTGTTGGAGCTTTATAGGGTAAAATAGTGCATCATCATTTGAAATACATACATTTCATGTGTGTTCCGTGTCAACAACAATCTATATAAAACGTAGTTAACACAGAAACATTTTTAGTAATAATTGAAAAAATATAGACATGAAATGTATAATGTGTGAAGCCTGAAATACAAATATGAAATAAACACTTTCACAAAAAGTACAAGTATAACAAAACAAGTGCGCTTTTATTCAATAATATAACCGAAGAAAAAAGAAAGCAGGTTATGGTAGGTGCTTGGTGCGACAGCTTGCGTGGTGCAATGCTAAGAACTGTTGACTCCCAATCAAGAGCCTCTGGGTTCGATGCTGGCAGCTTCTCAAGTTAACTGTTTTGAGTAGAGAGCTGCTATTATCTATATATATAATTCACTAAGGCAAGACAACCATGAAAAGCACGCCGGAAGGGGCGTGGATTCACTAAGCCGCCGACAAGTGAGACACCTATGGCGCACGCAGGAAGGAGCCACGCCCACCAACTCCAAGACCATTGGATATGACGACAACTCGCAGGGCCACGCCCACCAAGTCGGACGCGAGGACACAGAAAAAGTGGCGTCATTTATATTCGTCTCTCGTGGAGGCCACATGCGGTGCAGGTCAGGTTAATGCCATATTCATGTCATGCACCTCCGAGCTACGTTGACTGTTCATAGAGGCATGTTTCTCGCGGAGGTGAATCGCCATATGCAGCGTATGAAACGGTTTGCGAGGGGTATCTCATGGGATCTTTAAAACAATCATTTACAACTGAGGTTAAAACACAATGAAGTAAGCAGTCTACGAGTTTTCGGTTACAACGCATGACCGCTTGCACCATAGCAAACTGTTTTACACGCTACATACAGCAATACGCATCCGCGACAAACATGCGTCTTCTTAGATGCTCCTGCGGGAACACGGAAGACATTTTCCTGCCCACCAACACTCCTTTTTCACCGGCCCGCGTCTACCCTCACTCTCTACGCATTCACACTGCCTACCCATGTGCCCGGACGCAAAAACTCACCGACCACCCAGTTAGCCCCTTTCATCTGTGCTAGGAGTCCACATGCACATCTAAGCCACGTTGACTTTTCATTATTCTTTTCGGTTTCGACACCAACCGCGTCCACCATGAAAAACCATGCGAAAGGAACAACGAAGCCCTGCCCACAAACTCTACCCCTCCTCCCACGTGCTCAGGAACGCACCTCAGACCACTGCCCGCCAAATCAAACAGCTCATCAAACACATACTCACTCGCTTTGGTCTGTGCTTCGGTCCAAACCCAGCTATGAGCCACGTTGACTATTCTTTTGCCCTCCATGGCTGCCGCTTCAAATGTATTTCATGGAAACAACACTTCTTTCAATGTTATAGAAATTCCTGCTTCAGGTAACTATTTGTTTCTGTCAGTCGGGTTTTTTTGGAGAAATGTCATTGACGAAACTGTTGCTCATAGCAAACTGTTTTACACGCTACATAAAGCAATTCGCATCCGCGACAAACATGCGTTTTCTTAGATGCTCCTGCACTTTGTACACAACCCCCTCCCACCGTGGTCGGGTGTCTTCATGGATTATATATAGAAAAGCAGCCAAAACCGCACCAAGCAATGAAAAGTCTACGTGAGTCACAGGTACGGTTACCACTTTTAATACAAAAAAATAAGGGACGCATACTGCAGCGGGGGCCACATCCCTTGGGGGCCAAGACCACGGGACATGCAATTTCATTCTCAAATACGGGACGATTCCGTATTTTATTCTGTGGGTGGTGGTGCATGGCAGTTCTTACTTAGTGGAGCGATTTGGATGCTTATTTCCGAAAACGAACGAGACTCCTGCCTGCTAAATAGTTACATGACCCAACAGCGGTCGGCGTCCAAATTCTTAGAGGGACAAGTGGCTTTCAGCCACGTGAGATTGAGCATTAACAGGTCTGTGATGCACTTGCATGTCCGGTACTGCACGCGCGCTACACTGAATGGATCAACGTGTGTCTATCCGGCGTGGGTAAGCCGTTGAACCCCATTCGTGATGGAGACCGTGGCTTGCGATTGTTCCCCACGAACGAGAAATTCCCAATACGTGCGGGTCATACGCCCGGACTGATTACGTTCCTGCCCTTTGTAACCCCATCCCACCCCCCGGTCGGGTGACTTGGTGGATTATATATTAAAAAGCACCCAGAACCGCAAAGAACAATGAAAAGTCAACGTGGAAACCGACTGAGGCGGTGTTTGGAAAATTAACAGTCAACGTGACTCACAGGTGCGTGTGGACTGTACACAGACAAAAGCGACTCAGGTAGGGAGTTGGGGGCGGGTACATAAGCGGGCAGTGCGTACTGAGCGGCGCCGTTCAACCCGTCCTTCGCTTTGGAAGGAGAAGGCGCTCCTCCGGTTTTCAGTCACGGACAATTGTATGTTGCTTCGTAGTGTGCATTGTTGCAATGTTACTTTTCTTGGTGGTTCATTAAATTACGGATTTTTCAAATGTTTATTTTTTCCTCTGTGCTTAAAAATCATTTAAAAAGCGGCCTGATTATGCGGCGTATGCTACGCCGCGGGTTGGCTAGTTGTTAATATTATACAATAAAACCATACCTTTAATTTACATCTGTAACAATCGCTGTAAATTAATAGTGCTTGTCAAAGTTAACGTTTTTTGTTGTTCAGTTTTATTCTCTCAGTCGCGTTCACGCTCATCCCGATCTGACACTGCTGTTTTCAAATAAAGACACGCTATAACAGAGGTGAACTCAGATCAGGGAAAACAGAAGCCCTCTCCGCAAGAAACGTCCACTCACATATAAGAACAACGCAGCTGCACCAGGCATAAAGGCGAAAGTCCAGCGTCATCCTGCCAATCACCTGTCCTTCAAAGAAGCAGAATGGCTTACAGAGCTCACCAACGCTACACCGTCCAGAACTAAACACTAGCGTGGTGTATGTGCCCCAAAAAGGTTTAATTGCATTCTCGTACCATTGCTCTCCTACTAAAGTGTTAGCAGGTATTTTTCGTGGCATTATAAAATGTAATTTGTGAGCATGATCTTGACAATCAAACAGAGGAAGCTCTGCAGTATACAGTACTTGTGACTTTATGCTGTTGGAAGATAAGTAAATAAATCAAGATAAGTAACATTTGATCTGGCTTTTATATAAGTAACATATAAATGCTTCTTATGTAAAGACCATCACAAAACATAATCACAAACATGAGTTTGCACGATACGTTGGCGAGCTCTGTAAGCCGTGCTGTTTCTTTGAAGGACAGGTGATTGGCAGGATGACGTCGGACTTCGTCCTGTATTCAGACCGTGCCATCTTTCGCCTTTACGCCTGGTGCAGCTGCGTTGTTCTTATATGTAACTGGATGTTTCTTGCGGGGAGAGCTTCTGTTTTTTCCGATCTCAGTTCACTTCTGTTATAGCGTGTCTTTATTTGAAAACAGCTGTGTAGTAAATAACATTCGATCTGGCTTTTATGTAAGTAACATAGTGAAAAGTTGAGCAAAATTACCCTTTTTATTGGCTAACTAAAAAGAATATGCAAGCTTTCGAGGCAACTCAGGCCTCTTCCTCAGGCAAGATGTAAGTAACATATAAATGTTAAATGTGTTGATAAGCAGCAAACAGCAAGCAGCCTGCTATCACATCCCCCCCACCCCTGCGTTTCTATTCAAATCTATCTGACTTTTATGTAAGTAACATATAAATATTAATGTTTTGGGCACATGCAGCATCCTTACATACACCATCCTTTGTATGTAAGAGCCAGTCATGATTTCAGTTTACCTCTGTTATAGCACGTCTATTTGAAAACAGCAGTGTCAAATGCGGTTTGGGGGGAATATTGGTGCAGGGAGGAAGGGGGTGGTAAGGAACGGCGACTGAGAGAATAAACAAAAAAAAACCAAAGCTAACATTTACAAGTATCATAAATTTAAAAGTGCACTTTTTCTGTTATATTTGTACCTTTTGTGAAAGACTTTCTTTGATATTTGGACTTCAGGCTTCACACATTATAAACTTCATGTCTACATATTTATCAATTATTACTAACACATGAAAAATGTTTCCTTTTTAATGATGTGTTTAAATAGATCGTTGTAGACACAGAACACACATGAAATGCAAGTGCTCCAAATAACGATACAGTATTTAAAAAAGGTGTCATTTTGCTTGACTTCTCACTCTATATAACTCAAAGCAACTGACATGCGGGTAAACAGACTTGAGCTGAGAAAACTGTGCGCTGGTGGGCGGTGTGATAGTAGACTGGTTGCTTTTTGCTGCTTATCAACACATTTAAAGGACAAAAGACGCTGACAGAGAAGTAAGAAGTGATTTAAGGTGGGATGGATCTACAGGTTTTTTTTGCAGGCTCTGGTAATTCTAGTGTTAAGAGCCAGCAAACTTCAAGATGGCTACTTGTTCTGCCATCTGAAGGTAATGCTAGATATGTTTCTAATAAAAGATTGGGAGTTAAAACATGGTCAGAAAATCAGATCAAGTTTGATACAAGAGAAATCAATAAACTGTGATTTCTAAATACAAATGCTAAACCAGATTTCTCAATTAAGAAAACACACACACACACACACACAGAATTGTTAACCAGAAAAACAAGAAAAAACTCAAGTTTCAGACAAATAGGAAGTTTACAATGCTGACCTTTAGACCTGTGACCTGGTTGTTCTTGTTTAAGAATGGTGTAGCAACCATCAACAAAAAATCCTCAAAATGGCAAAACACAAATAAGTGTTTTCTTTTTTTTTATCTCTCTGGTTTTTTCAATTTTTGCTTTTATGTCTGGATTTTTCATTGTTGGATGGCTGGTTCTGTTAGTCTTTTGGTTTGCCTCATATAGGCAAACTTTTTTGACACCTTTTGTTTTAGTTTTTCTTTTTGAATCTTTTTTTGAAAATAAAGTCTTCAATTTTTAAACATCATTCTAATTTTCATGGGTCAGAGGTTTCATGGCTCCTCTCTACCTTTCTGGATTTTTGAATTTAAAAAGTCTTTGCTGTTTTTTGTCGGGAATGTGCAGAATGTGAATTAGGCGTGGTCCTCAAATTTTTGTTCAGACCAGTGTGTAGTGCTGATCTCTTTTTTTATTTCAAGATCTATCACCATTTTAAGTTTACAACAAGACTATAGAAATCAGGTTTTCTTAAAAATCTGTGCTAACAGCTATGTACTTAGAAAGTTTCATCAAACTGGAATCACTCCAATTAATACTCTGCACTGTAAATTCCATTTTAGCAGTGATAGCATACAGTAATATAGATTGCCAAATTTCCCCCTTGGGGACAAATAAACTGATGAGAAAGTGATCAGAGGAGCAGTTTTCTGTCTATCTATTATACTGTGCCTTATACATCATTCTGTCTATCTATATATCAATTCATATATCTATCTATTATGAAAGAAGTCACCCTCGGACATGCAAAAAGATTTGATTCAGCGACCCATATATTGTACCTAGCTGCGAAGGTTAATTGAAATTGCAAAGATGTGCTCAGGATGAGTTCTCAACATGAACTGATGAAAAGTGACAAAGATGATGGCTTTAAAGGCCATCAAAGGAAGTTATGTCATCTACGTCTAAAGTGGAAGTGACATCACTCTTGAAGCCAGAACAGGAAGTGACATCTTTCTTGGGGCCGGAACCGGAAGTGGCATTTTGTATGAGAAATCAGACAGGCTTTCCCATGTTTGGTCTGTAGAGTAAATAGAGAAAGGTTTAGTGCAGTCCACTGCCCCCTGGCCTGGCGTGGAATTACCTTCTTTCGGTACACTCAGCTTCCTCCTACTTGCACATGTGTGACACTATCTATCTACAGAATAATAAAAGCAGCTCAAAATAAACCATTGTAAGATCATTTACACTATTATCAAAAGTTACATCAGTGATATAAAGTAGCTCAGGTAATGTGTGTTAAATTTATTGTAAATAAGCATTTTTCTTTTTCTCTTATTGTACTATCTTTCTATTTTGCATTATTCAATTGTTATACACAATACTAATTCCCATTTAATAGTAATAAAGATCAAACTTGACCTTCCTACATTGTTCTTCATGAAGATTGTAAATGAAAGTGAAATTAAATCTCATGTTCAGTATTTGAGCTGAGAAAAAAATAATAGCATTATCTAAAGAACTGGTGAGTTAAGTGGTGTAGGCAGCTTGTACTCTTTTAGGACCTCATGGTAGGTAACTGTTTAATGCTGCCACCTCACCACTCCAGATGTACTTATTATCTACAGTTTGCATGTGATTTCTGTGTCCATGTGGTTTTACTCTAAATGTTTATATTTTCTCTCCCACATACCAGATATATGCATGTTTGCTAGACTGGTGATTCTGTAGTGACCGAATGTGTTTATATAAGTGAGTCTGAAATGAACTGTCATCTTATTTAGGGTTGGTTCCCACCTTGTGTTTGGTGTTACCAGAAAAGGCTCCAGTTCTCAGTGACTAAGCACTATAAAAATAGGGTTAGTAAATAATATATGTGGATGAATTTTTCATTTTAGCCATCAAAAGTAAAGCCCATCAAGAATCACTGGACAGATTTTGATAGCTGAGAGTGAAAGATAAAACAAATACAGACTTTAGAAGAGCAGACTAGCTGTCAATTTTTCTCAGAAGACTTGCTGCTAGAACTCAGAGAGATGCTCACTAATTTCTAAATCATATACAGACCCATAGCTGCACCTTACTGGTGATCTGAAAGTCTATTAAAGAAGCGGGTCGGGACTCATGGGTGGAATCTTGCCTGAAGACTTCAGTAAGCTGATCCACTCTGTCTGCTGTTCTCTTTTTACAGCAGAGGTTCCAGAGAAGGAAGCTGCAAGGAGAGATAACTTGACAGATAACATCAATGCAGAGGCTTTATGAGAGAATTAAAATAAACTCTCCCAAAATAAAAAAGTAGCAGACATTATGTTCCCAGTTTCAAGCTCTGCAATAAACAGAATCAAAAGCAAAAGAAGATTGTAAATTTCCCACTTTAGATATTGTTTCATGCAGTTGTACAAAAAACTCTGGAAAGAATGTAAACAGAGCCGAAATGATAACTTACTTAAAAGAGACTTCATCCTATCTGGTACTCGTAGCAAGAGATGAATGTAGGGATCTACTTAATCTATGCTACTGTGTGCTTAGGTTTGACACATTGGAATAAGTAGGTAAGAAAAGGGATGGAAGGAAAAAACACTTCTTTTTTTGTTTAAGGTAGTAATTTACATTAAGAACTGTATAGACTGATCACTGTTTTACAATTAAACTATCCAGGCTCTTAATCATTCTTTTTCAAACCTGCCTAATTGAACTACAGATCAGAGGGAGCCAGCATCTCTCCGTAGTCCACCAAAGCTTGTCCTTACTCACAATGGGCCAGTTTAAAGTCACCAGTTAATCTAATCTTCACATTTTTGTGGTAATAGACTAAGACATGCACAGATACTCTCCATTTATTTTATAAAGTATCCATTCTTACATGTCAATTCTGAGTGTTTTTATTCCTTTCCAGAATCACAGAGAGGATCTCATCAGCAATGTGTGGAGTTCAGGAACTGGCCTTGGAAGGAATGCCAGTCCATTGCAAAGCACACTCTAGCAGACTCTCATGCCAGGCCAATTTCGAGCTGACAGGCAATCTAACATGTAATTGTTTAAAATGTAGGAGGAAACCCACGCAGAAATGGAGATTATGCAAAATGCACAAAAAACTTTGACTGGCTGGGAATTGAAAGCAGGTCTCTTGAGTTGTAAAGAAGCTATGTTAACTACTTCAGCATTTGACCATTAACTTATTAAAAATAAAAATCAAAACAATAAAAAAGAGTGCACTGTGAGATCTGCGCTTTCTGAATGCAGCCGGCTGTGCTGTGACTCCCTGACAGTATTTGGTATGGTTATCATTAAAATGAACAACAAATGTCAAAGTGCTTTGCTGCTGAAAAAAATCTTTTGCCATTTTATTCCAAGTATTGTATAGAGTTTATACTGAGTGGAAGTGCAACTCTCTGTTTCTTTTGGCCTTAGGTTTATAGAAAAATATTTATTTAGATTTAGATTTCCAAAAATATTTAACATTAGGATAATTTGCTTCATTTCCTTAACCTTGATTCCTTTTTTGCGTATTAAATATATCACTTGAAATTCTATGTTTCTCTCTCTGTATTTTGCCTGTCTTTAATAGCAAGCTTGCTCGCCCCAACTTTATATCTTCTTGGTTGTACTTCTGCGCTGTGTCTTTCTGGTAGAATTTTTTACAAATGGCAACTTTAAATTTGTCCCATATGAATAAAAATAAGTGTGTATATGAGTGTGCCCTGTGATGGAGTGATGGATGCTGGCTTTAAGGCAATGGGGCTGGACAGGACAGGCAGGTTATAAAGGGTCAATTATAATGGGTAGCACAGTGGCACAATTGTTACTCTTACTAACTTTGAGCCTGGTTACTTGCTGTGTGGAATTTCTCCATTTCGTGTCTCTATTGTTATATTTTGGCCCGGGTTTATTCCAAGGCTTAAGTATATTTTCTTTCTGTTGTTGTTGGAATTATTATTTGTCATATAAATACTGTCTAATTATGTTGTGCATTTTGTATTTGGACTTTTAAGTTGCATTCCTTGTTTTCTGTGGGTGGCACCATCATGATGTCACGACTGATGGACTGCCCTCTGCCTTTATATTCAAGTGGAGGAAATGAGTCTTTCAACAATTCATTGAGAGTCTGTGAAGTTTTTTATGTGTGAGTATTATTGTTGCATTTTTCTGTTTTTTTGATATACAGGTAGTCCCCAGGCTACGAACATCCGACCTACAACATATGAACGGGGCCGCAGCTGTGACGCATGCACCTCAGTAACTGCCACTCTGTCATCTTCTGCCTGGATATGCTGCAAGCGGTGGCTGGACGAAGGCTGGAGGGGGGGCTCGCACAGTGTAGCATCACCTTGGGCGGCAAGCTGTTTCACTGCCCGCCTACCACACACGGCTGCCTGTTCATTCTAGGTGGGTGGCTGGTAATGCTGCAAGCGGTGACCCAGTTGTGGCTGAATGGAGGCCATTTAGGGTGAACGGGGCAGTGGGGCGGTAGCATTATAGTGTGCCTCGGATGGTGCAGAGGACATTGCAGGCAGCATACTGTAGTGGAGGTGACTGTGAAGTGGGCTGGTGAACTGCTCCTCGCTGCCCCCATTCATTTTCAATAGGAAGCCTGCTTGTACTTTTATGCACATAGCAGAAAGTTGTCTCTTGTCAGTATAGGGTGGCCCAGATCTAATTATGCAGATCCAGATCATCTGGATGACTTTGATTTAGGGACGATTGCAGTTTGGCACAAAGACGATTTTTCATGTCGTCAGTTCGTACACTTCTCAATGGTCCGGGATTTTTCGGGTGATTTTCTATGTAATAAACTGAATAAGTTATAGTGTAATGAAAATTGCACAATTAGATCTAGACCACCCTATACATCAAACGTGTTGACGTCTGGTGCCTTCCTGCTGTGATAACGTGCACAGTGTTTTGCAGAAGAGCTCATCTTAATCTTTTGTCTTCACCCTTCAAGAAAGTCTCTGAAACACAAATCTGATGCAAGTGCTGGTGATACAGTAAAGAAGAGAAAAACATCACCATTGAAAATAAATTAGAAAAAATGAAAAGGTCAGAAAGAGGTGAAACTCCATCATTCATTGGCAGAGCACTTGGTTACAGTTGGTCAACAATAGCATTTATTAAAATAATCCTGTTCTGACTTACATACAAATTCAACTGATTTCTGGATTACAAACTGTTAGCCTTTTTACCTATTTTTTGCCTTTTTCCTTTCCTTGAGTTTTTTGTGCTACTTTTTTTTGTAATATAAATAAACCTTTCATTTATAAAGATTAATTTTCCACCTTGTCCTTTAATCAATACGTTTTGACAGTTTCTTCTCCCTTGAAGAACATTTTGGTAGATTTTTATAGTGTTTAAAGAATTTTATTGAACTGTAAATGCCTTAGGCCCTTTTTTGAGCATCGATCTGCCTGAAAGTCTGCCTTTCAAGTTTGGGGACAGGCTGCCTGGAGTGAAGCCTGCTTTTTCTGCATTTTGTGTGATCATCCAAAACATGCATATGTTTTCTTCTTTTTAAGGTACTATGGTTTTCTTACTGCAAAGCAAAGATGTGAAAGGTTAGTCTTTTCCAGGTATAAGTGTGTGCCTGAGTGTACCCTGCTGTGGACTATTTGCTTCCAGCTAGCCAACATGAACCAAGCATTAGATTAAACAGGATTAGAAGACAGATAAAATGGACAAATTAAACCTCATGATAAAGAAACTAGGTGTGGAAACAAAAAGAGATTTTGCTACACCTATATCTATGTTGCACTTCAGAACAGGTCATCCACTTGAAGCTAAGAATGTTCAGGCCTGGCCAGTTGGATGGGAAGCCATCTCAGGAAATCTAGGGTTTCTGTTGGTGAGGCCAGCAGAGGGCGTTTACCCAGTTGTCTATGTGTTGATCCCAGTGCTCCAGTGCAGTGACGGGGAAAATGTTCTGTAAACATGGTACAATCTTTCAGATGAGACATAAAACCAAGGTCCTGACTCTCTGTGGTCATTAAAGTTCCCTAGGGCATCTTTTGAAAAGAATATGGTGTATCCTGATGTCTTGGCTAATATCACTGCCTTGTCTATTCTGCCCCACTAATCATCCTCTGCCTCTAATTGGCTATCTGTCTCACAACTTTACTACCTAACAGATAATGCAAGGTGAGTGTACTGGTGCAATAAACCTGCCATTGCAACATCCAGGTGGGTGCCACATATTGAGTAGCAAGAAAAGCACTATATAAATGTAATTATTATTATTCTGTCTGTTATGTTGATCAAGCAGTCTTTAAATTGCTCTCTTCTAAAATGTGCATTCTGTATGTTTGTTTTGCTTTAATCTTTTTTTTTGCATGCATGCATAAATTGTCTGCTTCCCCATTTCACTGCTAGGTAGAACTGAGTCCCAACAAACACAAGAAAACTTTCATTTCAAGTTAAGTAAAAATGGAAACTACATTGAGACCCCCCAGGTATTTTTGCCACAAATCTTTTTAACAGTATTCAAGCACATTGGACGCCTTCATGCAAATTTGCAAATGTTCCATATTAAATGAAAAATCCCTCAGAACAGAATATTCTTTCCTTTTTAATGCATCTTTAAAATGATTTAAGTGTCAGCTGTGGTTGAAAAATGAGCCAAAAACTCAAATCAAGTTTAGGTGGTGGATGGGAGAATTAAGCAAGTCAGGATAAATTGTCCATGAATTTGATACAAGAAAAAGGCAGTTTTATGCCAAGGTGAAGAAGGTCTAGCACTTTATTAATTAATTGGGCCTCTAATTATTCTTTACTTTGTCGTAAATGTAGTCAGGTATTTTACACTTCTTTTTAAAACTGTTATGAAAATTTAAGGTCCAGTGGTACTCTGCACTTAGGGCAGGTGCGGCATTGCCTACCCTATCTCTCAGCAGATGGCGTTGTTGCGCAACAATTAAATAAGTAGTAAAGTGCCTCAATAATATAACATTTTGCTAATATATTTATAGCAAACTTGGCTTAGTCGTCATAATCAAATTATTCTAAACTTTCCATGATAGGTTTACCGCAATTTCTCATAAAGAACAATATTTCTTTTTGGAGTATGTAATATTTTCTTTGTGTTTGTTGTAGACGGTAGGTTTGTGGGTTACTTGTACAGACCAAAGGGTTAAAGAACCCTGCAGTGTTCTTGCCCTGCCTTTTCTCTGAACTTTTGAGTCCTACTTTAAGACTTGAAGGCTTCAGACCTTTTTATTGACTTGTGCAGTGATTTTAGTGACACAATTTAAAGCATTGCATATCTTGTTTTTCTTGTAATTGTTATGTATCATGTTGAAGTCATCTCCTTATTCACCTGTACTCCAATATCCCTGCTACTGCTTTAACCTCCAAGGCTCTTTCCCTGGTCTTATGATCTGCCTCCACTGCTTGCACCTTCATGCAGTTAGCTCCACAGCACACTACTCACACAGGGTCAGAGGTAAAACTATCTGCTCTCACTTTCCCCAGCACCATAAGCTGATTTAAGCCAGGAACATTTTTAAAACTCACTGGCAGCCATATGCCCAGGTCAATGCATTTCAGAAGAAGAGCTGGTCTCATAATTGCTTGATCACCACTCTCTCTCTTACACACTTCTCGGGATGGTCCCCCACTTCTGACATTTTCTCTTTCTAACTCTCTGTCTCTTCCAGGTCCATGTGGTCCCACCAGAATTTTCTTTACAAAAATACAACTTGTAATGTCCATGCAATCTACAATGTCTTTCAAAGTAACATCTGTATTTAATATCTAAAAGCCATTGTATCTGTTGCAAAGAGATGCCAGGTCAGTACTGCAGCCAATAGGGAGTGCTGTTTCATTTTGACAGTGTCCTATATAGTCCTGCCAATAGCAAAAACAGCTCCTAGCAAGGGTAATATTGACTTATTCATTTAAATTTATTTTCATATGGCTTTCTTCACTAAATATGGTCTTCAAGCACGTATACAGTATATATTTACAACTACAATACACTGACATCAAATTATTAAATATTGCTATATTTATATAATAAACAAACAGTGAAGGCAGGCATGCCAAAACCATAGTGAATTTACCACTAAGTAGTGCTAATAAGAACAGAAATTTAAAGATATAGAGAGATAAGGACAAATTGATCAGGAGCTCTAACACTAATAGACAGAAGACCTATCCAGTTAATGTTGGCCAAGAAGATAAAAGATTATTTGTTTTTTCCTTTGTTTGTTTTATACTTTGCATTATACTTTGTGTTTATCCCTGAGTTGTTTGTTTTATTGTTTTACTAAAATGCCTTTTCATACTTCTTTCACTTCATTGGCATAAATTAGATATGGAGATGACTGAAGACAACCCTGCTCATACACGCTATCAGAACTCATACGATGACTGATTGATGTAATGTGTCAATGAGGAAATGATACTGGCAGGAGGTAAAATGGGTTGACTTCTAATTAGAACTGTATTTAACAAAATCCCAAAGGGACCATTATAACAGATGTATATTTAATGGGTTTATTTGTTTTTTTTGACACTGCATAAAGTGTCCTGTGGGGCTGGTTATATTTTTCAGCAAATAATCACAAGAAATGTTTTTAATAATAATAATGATAATTATTATTATTATTTACATTTATATAGTGCTTTTCTCACTACTCAAAGTGCTCTCCATTTTTCATTTTAACTTGAAGAAGATTGGAAGACTGTGTGATTTACAGCATTAGATGGCACCCTTGAAACACAGGAATATGATATTTTAAAAGATAAACTCCTATATTTATACATCCTACTGATTTAGGCATTTGTACTCTTCCATACTTAAATGTATTGTTATTTGAAGCTTTTAAAGATTTTTAAATTGTCAATAGCTCTTAAACTCAAAGGGGTTCCTCTAAATTCTATTGCTATTATTAAATGTAATCACTTGTTTCTTCACTTTAATTCTGATGCCTTCCTAATCCAATGCAAAATTTAATGGAAGCCACAGCCCATCCTAGCAGCATTGGGCACAAGCCCAGTAACAGTCCAGGACTGGTTAGCAGTCCATTGCAGGGCCCACTCATGCACATTCCCAGAGAGGTGCCAATTTGCAACCACCAGTGAACCTACCATGCCCAACCTAGAGCATCCAGAAGAAAGTCCACCCACATACAAAGGGAATGTCCAAACACACAACGAAGGGGCTCTAGATTCGAAGTCAGGACGTTGGGTCCTGATTGAGGCAGTGCTGTAATTTCTTATAGTGGGAATTTTTCTTTGTTTCATTTATTGTCTGTGTTCTCCTTTTAAGTGTTACATTTTGTTTATCCACTCAATTGCACTAAACTGCAAGGAATACAATATGGCTGATATTATCTGCATTAGGCAGGCCTATAATAAAAAAAACATTTATGTACAGATTTTCAGAACTGAGGTTGTGAAACAAGCTTTCACAGGTTTTAATAACTGTATTGCTCTCTTCTGTTGTTAAAAAATCTTTGTCAGTAGTCTGGAATCACATACACTTTATGTTGTGCTAGTGCACTGATAAATGATTACCATTCTTTGACATTAAAATGAGAGTGTTTTTATCTGAATTGGCTTAAAGTGATAGTGAAAAGATGGATTGATGGAATTGTATCATGGAATAAACATGAGAGCATCAGCAGTTTAACTCATATATAAGCACAAGTGGAGAGTGCAAGACATCGAGGGGAGAATATGCTGTATGCTCTGATGAGAGTAGTTCCCACTGGGCATCAAATAATAACAGCAAATGATGGCTGCAGGGGTGTAAACATGGTCAGATGTCTACACTAACCTACAGTATGAGGTTAAACCAGCCCTGTGTGGTTTAGTACTGACCATACAGACTGAAGTGAAAACTATCCCATAAAGCATCTCTTTCTTGACATAACTATTACTCCTGTGCCTATCTATTAGCAGTTAACATGCAGTTACTTTTAAGCTTTTACAATATACAGTAACACACAATAAATAGCAATTTTTACTCCAAAGTTATTTCACAATTGTATTTTCCATCCATCCATCCATCCATTTTCTAACAATTGTATTTTCTGAATTTAAAATTTAAAATCATGAGGCTCATTTGTAAAAAAAATTGAGTAATAAATATGGGTGTATTGGTACCAAATAAGGCAAAGAGTTTAGACAAGGAGTGAGAAGATAGCGATGGAATAAAAAATTAAATGCTGGGAGCGACTGGACAAACAAAGGTCTGAAGTGATAATAGGGCACTGGTTATATCATCATAAGTAAATGCCAGATATCCATTCTTGCTACTCACCCAAGAAAGGTACTCCAGTGTGGCTCATTCAGGAAGACTCTCTCAATCTTCTATATAATAAAACACTAATGTCTATACATCCTGTCCCCCTGAGTAATCTGATTGATCAGTTTGACTTTGATAATGCAACAAAAGAGGAAATGTGAGTATGAGATGTACGAGGAGGAGTATGAGGCATGCTAAGAGAGGTGCCTTCAAAGATGGAAAGAATAAAACTAGACAGGAGGAAAGAAAGACGTCTCAAAAATAATGACAAAGTCTGAGACGTAGGCTTTACGAGAACATGCTGGAGAGGGGGAGTGGTGTCGGTGAAGAGAGATTCACACACACATAAATACAGAGGAAAAGCACAGAAAGTACACATGGTGCAATCAATAGCAAATATTTTTTGAATATTCTTTTGGATAGTATATAAATAAAATAAGCAGATAACAATGTTATAAATAATTGATTTCTTTCAGTAAACATTTGTTAAACTGTCTCATGGGTAGAGTAGAAATGATTGTAGGCCTAAACTATACTCTATTGAAGATTTGTATGTCACATATCAGGAAACATGTCGCAAATACTGTATATTTAAAAACCTCACCTGGAAAACCATTCATTTTAGTTACTGCAATCATTAAAATGTCTCTGTTCCCTAAAAGCAAGAGTGACCCGGCACATAAATAGTTTATTTCCTCCTTAAATTACTCTTCTTAAGCACAGTCTCTGTCTCTCCCATATTTCTAAACCCTTCCTATTCTACCTAAATTATACTTACTTTATACTGACTTCTCTTTGTATTACTGTGTATGAGTGCAATTCTATGTTATTTTATTATTTTATATATTATGGTTTGTCCAATATACACTATTAACATTCACTGTTACCAAACTGCAAACAATGTTGTGATGGTGTCATATGTGTATACTGTGCTGTTAATTATACACACTTTTGTCACCTATGGTTGTAGCACCAAGGGACATTCCTAGCAACTATGTTACCTGACAGTAAAGTTCAAGTGTAAGGTGGTTATGCAAGACACAACTTGATCTCAAATCTGTCATTTTTGTGTAAAAACATGTTGTTTAATAAATGGTCTGCTATTAAGATATCTTCCTCAGTTGTAAATGCTTCTAGTGGCCTTGGCATTAATTCATTGATGATCTGTGATGGAGGAGAAAGCATGTGAGCAATTTAATTTAGCGCAACTGGATAATCTCGTGATCATAGCTAGAAACTGTAGTATGCGAGAAAGAAAATACATTTAAAACATTCATAAGTTATAACTCATGCAAAAATAAACTGTCAGCTTAGGGCTAAACAGAATAAAATGCACATATTTTAAGAGATTCCCACTGTGGTAGACTCGGACAGCT